>NW_023604295.1:62993337-63074015 GCF_014898055.3 Talpa occidentalis | reverse complement strand
TTTTATATTCCCCAAACAATTGCAACCCCTTTATTTTGACCCCAATCTCTCCCTCCCGCCCCCCTCCCCTCATAAAGTGTCTCTGGTTCATTGGTTGATTATGATTTTCACTTTCTTATAGATATTCATTTTCCTGGTCCCTTATTTAAGGCTTAAATCCATTTTGAGTTGATTTTTGTGCATAGTGTGCAGGAGTAGGCAAGCTTCATTCTTTTGCATGTAGCGACCCAGTTTTCCCAGCACCATCTATTGAACCAACTTTCTTAGATCCAATGCATATTCTTTGCTCTTTTGTCAAAGATTAGTTGACCATAAATCTGTGGGTTTATTTCTGGATTTTCTATTCGATTCCTTGGTCTGTATGTCTTTTCTTGTTCCAATAACCATGCAGTTTGATGATTATGGCTTTGTAGTATAGTTTGAAGTCTAGGAGTGTGATGCCTCCATTCCCTTTCTTTTTTTCAGGAGAGCTTTGCTATTCAGGGTTTTGGTGATTCCATATGAATTTCATCAATAATTGTTCTATTTCTTTGAAGAATGACATTGAGATTTTGATTGGAATAGCATTGAATCTGTATATTGCTTTTGGCAGTATGGCCATTTTAATAATGATTATTCTTCCAATCCATGAGCAGGGGATGACTTTCCATTTCTTTGTGTCTTCTTTATTTCTTTAAACAGTATTTTATAGTTTTCTTTGTATAGGTCCTTTACCTCTTTCATTAGATTTATTCCCAAGTATTTGATTTTTTTTTGTTTTGATAATAAAAGGGATGGTTTTTTTGATTTCTTCTTCTTCAGATTTATTGTTTGTGTATAGGAAGGCTACTGACTTTTGCGTGTTGATTTGTATGATGCCACTTTATTGAACTGATTTGTGAGTTGAATTAGTTTTTCTGTGGAATTTTTGGGGTTCTCTGTGTATATTATCATATCATCTGCAAAAAGTGATAGTCTGACTTCTTCTTTTCCTTTTTGGATTCCTTGTATGTCTCTCTCTTGTCTTATAGCTCTGGCTAGGACTTCCAGTATTATATCAAAAAGCAGTGGTGAGAGTGGACATCCTTGTCTTGTTCCAGATCTTAATGGAAATGCTTTCAGCTTTTCACCATTGAGAATGATACTGGCTGTTGGCTTGTCATATATGGCCTTTATGATGTTGAGGTATGTTCCTTGTATCCCAAGAATTTCAAGGGCTTTTATCATAAATGTGTGTTGCACTTTGTCAAAAGCTTTCTTGGCATCTATTGATATTATCTTATGGTTTTTATATTTCCTTTTGTTGATGTGATGGAGAACGATGATTGATTTTCAGATGTTGAACCATCCTTTTGTCCCTGGAATGAAAACTACTTGGTCGTGGTGAATTATCTTATGGATACATTGTTGGATTCTGATAGCTAAATTTTTATTGAGGTTTTTTGCATCAGTGTTCATTAGGGAGATTGGCCTGTAGTTTTCTGTTTTTGTGTTGTCCTTGTTTGGTTTTGGTATTAGTGTAATGTTGGCTTCATAGAGCGTGTTTGGTACTATCCCTTCCTTCTCAATATTTTGGAAGAGTTTGTGAAGGACAGGCACTAATTCGTTTCTGAACAATTGGTAGAATTCATTTGTAAATCCATCAGGTCCCAGGCTTTTGTTTTTGGGGAGGTTTCTGATTACCATTTCAGTTTCACTGCTTGGAATTGGTCTGTTCAGCTGTTCTATTTCTTCTTTATCTAGCTTTGGGTGATTGTAGAGTTGTAGGAATTTGTACATCCCCTCCAGATTGTTGAACTTTTTTCCATATAACTGTTCATAGTAGTTTCTGATTATTCTTTTGATTTCTGCTGCGTCTGCTGTGATTTCCCCTCTTTCATTTATGATCCAGTTTAATTGTGCTTTCTCCCTTTTTTCCTTTGTGAGCCTGGCTAGGGGTTTGTCTATTTTATTTATTTTTTCGAAGAACCAGCTCTTGGTTTCATTGATCTTTTGGATTGTTTTTTCAGTTTCAATTTCATTTATTTCTGCTTTGGTTTTTATTATTTCTTTTCTTTTACTGGTTTTGTTTTTTTTGTTGTTGTTGTTATTCTTTTTCTAGATTTTTGAGCTTCGAGATTAGGTTGTTTCTTTGAGTTCTTTCTTGTTTCTTGATGTGAGCCTCTATTGCTATATATTTTCCTCTTATTACTGCTTTTGCTGCATCCCAT
Source organism: Talpa occidentalis (assembly GCF_014898055.3). Taxonomy (NCBI): domain Eukaryota; kingdom Metazoa; phylum Chordata; class Mammalia; order Eulipotyphla; family Talpidae; genus Talpa; species Talpa occidentalis. The sequence goes on along the minus strand of NW_023604295.1, from coordinate 63,071,826 downwards.
ACATTTAGAAAATTGGTGTCCTTCTTGCCATTCAATTCAAAGAATTTTTTAATTTCTTCTTTGATCTCCTCATTAGTCCTGTGGTCTTCCAGTAGTGTGGTTTTCTATCTCCATGAGGTAGGAGAGTTCCTTGTCTTCTTTTTATGGTTTATTTCTAGTTTGATGCCTTCATGGTCAGAAAAGATGGTTGGTATGATTTCAATCTTGGTTTATCTGTTGATGTTTGTCTTGTGCCCCAGTATGTGATCGATCCTTGAGAATGATCTGTGTGCACATGAGAAAAATGAGTACTCAGATTTTTTTGGTTTTAGTGTTCTATAAATGTCTGTTAAGCACAAGCTCTCTAGATCCTTATTTAGAGCTTTAGTGTCTTTACTTTTTTTTTTTTTTAAATATTTATTTATTTATTTACACAAGCATTGGGTATAGTGAGAAGTATGGTAGGGTGAGAGAATTCACCAGGGCCAGAGCGGGGAGCAGAGCAGGCAGAAGGACCGAAGTACACTGCTGAGGGGAGCAGTGGGCTGCAGGAGAGGTTTGCACGCCATGTGGGACCCTCCTCCTGTGGCCGCGGAGCAGCCGGGATTCTAACCAGCGCTGCAGAGCATGCAGGCAGCTTCGCAACCCAGCGCTCAAGTGCTGCACCACTGGGGAGGCCCTCTTTACTTATTTTTTGTCTCGTTGATCTATCCATTGTTAATAGTGGTGTGTTGAAGTCTCCCACTATGTATGTGTTTTCTCTGATGTGTGTTTTCAAAGATGATAATTGTTGTCTTATATCAAAGATGATAATAGTTGTCTTATATTAATAGTTGTTCAAAGATGATAATAGTTGTCCTTCGTTTGGTGAATATATGTTAATGAGTTATTTCTTGTTGAAGTATTGTCCCCTTGATCATAATATAGTGACTGTTGGGGTCTCTTTTTACCTTTTTGAGTTTGAAATCTGTTTCATCTAATAAAAGTATAGCTGTTCCTGCTTTCTTTTTTGGTCCATTTGCTGGTAGGATTTTTTTCCATCCTTTAACTTTGAGTGTATTTTTATCTTTTGTAGCTAAATATGTTTCCTGGAGACAGAAAAAGGTTGGGTTTTGTTTCTTAATCCAGCCAGCGACTCTGTGTCTCTTTATTGAAGAGTTTAGTCCATACATTTAGAGTTAATATTGATATGTTAGCATATGTATTAGCCATTGTGTTTGTCTTTCCTTTGATTATATTTATTGATTCTTTTAATAACTTTTTTTCCTTTTTTTTTTAAATAATAGATTTTATTTTTATATTCCCCATACAATTGCAGTGCCCGCATTCTGACCCCAATCCCTCCCCTCCCGCACCGCACCCCCCAAAAAGTGTCTCTGGTTCATAGTTTTTTGTTGATTTTGATTTTCACTTTCTTAAAGTTATTAATTTTCCTGGTCCCTTATTAAATTTTCTAGATTCCTGCTACTAGTGAGACCATCCGGTATTTTTCTTTTTCTTTCTGGCTTATTTCGCTGAGCATGATCCATTCCAGCGCCATGCATGTTGCTGCAAATTGCATGTGTTTATCTTTTTTGAATGCTGAGTAATATTCCATGGTATATATGTACCACATCTTCTTGATCCAGTCATCTATTTTTGGGCATTTAGGCTGTTTCCAAAGCTTAGCTATTGTAAACAGTGCTGCTATAAACATAGGGGTGCAGGTGCTCTTTGGAATTGAAGTTTCTGGTGTCCTTTGGTAAATACCTAGGAGTGGAATTGCTGGATCATATGGAAGCTCTATGTTTAGTAGGTCAAAAAATCTCCACACAGCTTTCCATAGTGGTTGGACCAGTTTGCACTTCCACCAACAGTGCAGAAGTGTTCCTTTTTCTCCGCACCCTCGCCAACATTTGTTGTTGCTAGTTTTTTTAATATGTGCCATTCTCACTGGTGTAAGATGGTATCTCATTGTAGTTTTGATTTGCATTTCCCTGATTATGAGTGATGTTGAACATTTTTTCATATACCTGTTGGCCATTTGCATTTCCTCTTAGAGAAGTTTCTTTTTAGCTCTTCTGCCCATTTTTTTCACTGTATTATTTTCTTTGTTGTTGTTGAGTCTCATCAACTCTTTGCAGATTTTTGTGATCAGTCCTTTATCATCAGTGTTGTGTGCAAAAATGTTCTCCCAGTTGGTGGGATTTCTCTTTGTTTTTGTTATTGTCTCTTTTGCTGTGCAGAAGCTCTTTAATTTGATGTAGTCCCAGCTGTTGATCTTTGCCTTCACTATCACAGCTTTGGCTGATGTGTCTGTAAAGAAGTCTTTGATGTGAATATCACGTAGTGTTTCGTCTATATTTCCTTCTATGTATTTTATGGTATCAGGTCTTATGTCTAGTTCTTTAATCCATTTTGAGTAGATTTTTGTGTATGGTGTGAGGTAGTGGTCAAGCTTCATTCTTTGCATGTAGTGACCCAGTTTTCCCAGCACCATGTATTGAACCAACTTTCTTTGCTCCAATGCATATTCTTTGCTCTTTTGTCAAAGATTAGTTGATCATAAATCTGTGGGTTTATTTCTGGATTTTCTATTCGATTCCATTGGTCTGTATGTCTGTTCTTGTTCCAATACCATGCAGTTTTGATGATTATGGCTTTGTAGTATAGTTTGAAGTCTGGAGTGATGCCTCCATTCCCTTCTTTTTTTTTCAGGAGAGCTTTGGCTATTCGGGTTTTTGGTGATTCCATATGAATTTCATCAATAATTGTTCTATTTCTTTGAAGAATGACATTGAGATTTTGATTGGAATAGCTTTGAATCTGTATATTGCTTTTGGTAGGATGGCCATTTTAATAATGTTTATTCTTCCAATCCATGAGCAGGGGATGTCTTTCCATTTTTTGTGTCTTCTTTCTTTTTAACAGTGTTTTATAGTTTTATTTGTATAGGTCCTTTACCTCTTTTGTAAGATTTATTCCAAATATTTGATTTTTTTTGTTCAATAATAAAAGGGATGGTTTTTTTGATTTCTTCTTCTTCAGATTTATTGTTTGTGTATAGGAAGGCTACTGACTTTTGCGTGTTGATTTTGTATCCTGCCACATTACTGAACTGATTGATGAGTTGAATTAGTTTCTCTGTGGAGTTTTTGGGGTTCTCTATGTATATTATCATATCATCTGCAAATAGTGACAGTTTGACTTCTTCTTTTCCTATTTGGATTCCTTGTATGACTTTCTCTTGTCTTATTGCTCTGGTTAGGACTTCCAGTATTATATTGAAAAGCAGTGGTGAGAGTGGACATCCTTGTCTTGTTCCTGATCTTAATGGAATTGCTTTCAGCTTTTCATCATTGAGAATGATATTGGCTGTTGGCTTGTCATATATTGCCTTTATGATGTTGAGGTATGTTCCTTGTATCCCAAGAATTTCTAGGGTTTTTATCATGAATAGATGTTGCACTTTGTTGAAAGCTTTCTCAGCATCTATTGATATTATCATATGGTTTTTATATTTCTTTTTGTTGATGTGTTGGATAACGTTGATTGATTTTTGGATGTTAAACCATGCTTGTGTCCCTGGAATGAATCCTACTTGGTCGTGGTGAATTATCTTATGGATACATTGTTGGATTCTGATAGCTAAAATTTTATTGAGGATTTTTGCATCAGTGTTCATTAGGGAGATTGGCCTGTAGTCTTCCTTTTTTGTGTTGTCCTTATTCGGTTTTGGTATTAGTGTAATGTTGGCTTCATAGAACATGTTTGGTATTGTCCCTTCCTTCTCAATTTTTTGGAAGAGTTTGTGAAGGATAGGCACTAATTCATCACAGAATCCATTTGTAAATCCATCAGGTCCTGGGCTTTTGTTTTTGGGGAGGTTTTTGATTACCATTTCAATTTCGCTGCTTGTAATTAGTCTGTTTAGGTGTTCTATTTCTTCTTTATCTATCTTTCGGTGATTGTAGAGCTGTAGGAATTTGTCCATCTCCTCTAGATTGTTGAACTTGTTTCCATATAACTGTTCATAGTAGTTACTGATTATCTTTTGATTTCTGCTATGTCCGTTGTGATTTCTCCTCTTTCATTTATGATCCTGTTTATTTGTGCTTTCTCCCTTTTTTCCTTTGTGAGCCTGGCTAGGGGTTTGTCTATTTTATTTATTTTTTCGAAGAACCAGCTCTTGGTTTCATTGATCTTTTGTATTGTTTTTTTTTAGTTTCAATTTCATTTATTTCTGCTTTGGTTTTTATTATTTCTTTTCCTCTACTGGTTTTGGTGTTTTTTTGTTGTTGTTTTTCTAGATCTTTGAGCTTCGAGATTAGGTTGTTTCTTTGAGTTCTTTCTTGTTTCTTGATATGAGCCTCTATTGCTCTATATTTTCCTCTTATTACTGCTTTTGCTGCATCCCATACATTTAGGATATTGGTGTCCTCCTTGTCATTCAATTCAAAGAATTTTTTAATTTCCTCTTTGATCTCCTCATTAGTCCAGTGGTCTTCCATTAGTGTGGTTTTTAGTCTCCATGAGGTAGGAAAGTTCCTTGCCTTCTTTTTATGGTTTATTTCTAGTTTGATGCCTTCATGGTCAGAAAAGATGGTTGGTATGATTTCAATCTTGGTTTATCTGTTGATGTTTGTCTTGTGCCCCAGTATGTGATCGATCCTGGAGAATGATCCGTGTGCGCTTGAGAAAAATGTGTACTCCGTTTTTTTGGGGTTTAGTGTTCTATAGATGTCTGTTAAGCCCAAATGCTTTAGGTCCTTATTTAGAGCTTTAGTGTCTTTACTTATTTTTTGTCTTGTTGATCTATCCATTGTTGATAGTGGTATGTTGAAGTCTCCCACTACGTATGTGTTTTCTCTGATGTCTGTTTTCAGAGATGCCAATAGTTGTCTGATATATTTTGGTGTTCCTTCGTTTGGTGAATATATGTTAATAAGTGTTATTTCTTCTTGAAGTATTGTCCCCTTGATCATAATGTAGTGACCATTGGGGTCTCTTTTCATTTTTTTTGAGTTTGAAATCTGTTTTATCTAATAAAAGTATAGCTGTTCCTGCTTTCTTTTTTGGTCCATTTGCTTGTAGGATTGTTTTCCATCCTTTAACTTTGAGTCTTTTTTTATCTTTTGTAGCTAAATGTGTTTCCTTGAGACAGCAAAAGATTGCGTTTTGTTTCTTAATCCAGGCTACAACTCTTTGTCTTTTTATTGAAGAGTTTAGTCCATTTACATTTAGAGTTAATATTGATATGTTAGCATCTGTTGCCATTGTGTTTGTCTTTCCTTTGATTTTATTTATTTATTCTTTTAATAACTTTTTTTTTTTTTGGCCTTCTTTCATTGTAATTCGTCCCTCTGAGGTTCTGGCTTTAGGATTCCTTGTAGTATTTTTTGGAGTGGGGGTTTAGTCGTAATGAAATTCCAGAGTTTCTGTTTGTCTGCGTAGGTCCTTATTCTTTCTTCATAGAGGAAGGAGATCTTTGCGGGATAGAGTATTCTTGGTTGGCATCTGTTTTCTAGGAGTCTGTTGACTATGTCCCTCCACTCTCTCCTTGCCTGTAGTGTTTCTTCAGAGAAGTCTGATGTCAGCCTGATTGGTTTTCCTTTGAATGTTATCTGTTTCTTCCCTCTTGTCAGCTTCATTATTTTTTCCTTGTCCTGGATTCTTGGGAGGTTTACTATTATGTGTCTTGCTGTATTTTTCCTTTCATCGTGGAAGTTTGGTGTTCTTCTTGCTTCTTGTATATCAATTTTCAGCTCCTTCTTCATGTTTGGGAAGTTCTCTTCAATTATATCCTTGAATATTGTCTCTGTTCCTACATCTCTCTCCTCTCCTTCTAGTATTCCTAGAACTCTTATATTTCCTTTCCTCATGGAGTCAGAGTTCCCGAAGTCTTTCTTCGTTCTTTTTCCTTAGTACTTCTCTTTCCTTTTCTGTTTTTGTTCTTTTTATTTCTGTCTTCAAGAGTACTTATTCGTTCTTCCATTTCATCTATTCTGCTTTCATTGCTTTTCCCAGAGTTCTTTAGTTTCTCCATTAATTCTTTGATCTTCTGCATTTCTTTTGCTTCCCTCTTTAAGGACTCAATTTCATTCTTCTGACCATTGTTTTCCCTCTTTAGGAACTCAATATCCTTCTTCTGATCATTGTTTTCCTTTATGAGTTCTGTCATTTTTTTAATCACGGCAATTTTAAATTCTCTTTCTTGAAGGCTCAGAAGTTCTTCCAAGTTACTGTCGTTGCAATCTGGGGGGTGGTTTTCTTTTTGTGGTGTGCTTTTTTCCTGAGGGGTTGTTAGGTTGCGTGTGTTTCTTCTACTCCCTACTGTCTGTTTTCTAATTTGTCGTATGCATTGGGACACTGTGTTTCTGGGACTGGCCAGCATCTTGGGTGAGCTTCTCCGCTCCCCTCTGGCTCCTCCAGGAGCCATCTGTCAGTTTCAATCAGTCTTTACTGAAGAAAGGTCCCTGTTCTAAAATGCTGATGTGGGTACACACTCCCCTGTGCGCTTGGTCTGCCCGGTGGTGGTTCCCTCTCCCCCTCTGGGTTTGGACTGCAGGCCTGAAGGGGCCCGGCATGGGCGAGCTTCCCCACTCACCTCTTGCTCCTGAGGGAGCCTTCTGCAGGCAGTCTTTACTGAAGAAATGTCCCTGTTTTAAAATGGCGATGCGGGACGCACTCCCTGCGCGTCTGGTCTCAGACACACTCTTCTGCGTGCCCAGTCTGCCCTGGCTGTGGGTGCCCGCTCCCCCTGTGGGCTCAGACTGCTGGTCTGAAGGGGCCTGGGTTGGGCTAACTTCCCAGCTGGCCACGGACTCCTCCAGGAGGCTTCTGCAGGTCAAGCAGTCTTTTCCGAAGAAAGGTGTTAGTGACTTTTTTTTCTGGTCGCTAGGTGGCACCAGAGATCTCTCCTAGAGCCCTTGGGGAGCTGTGTTTTTCACCCCGTGGGAAGGAACAGAGCGGGAATGGTAGGGAAAACCTCAACAGCTTTGGGGTGCTGTGTCTGCCTTGTGCCCCACCAACGTGGAGGGCCCATGTCCCGAATTTCATGCCCCGGGTCTCAGTTCCAAAGCCCTCAGGTCCAGGACGTGGGCTGTAGCCCAGATCAGTGGCCCCAGGAATGGCGCCTTTTGCACCCCGCTCCCGTGTCCGGGCGCCTGGTTTCTGATTACTCAGTGAGGGACTTTTACCTCAGTGAGGGCCCCAGTGCGTCTCCCTGCAAGCCTAGGTCGCAGGCGCAGGGACCTGGGCAGCCACGATCCAGATCCACGTTTGCTTTTCAAGTGCACCGCTTTTCCACACCAAGCTTACCGGGGGGGCCGGGGCTGTGTGCAGGTCTCCAGAGTCTCTGCTGTTCTCTAATGGCGCCTGGAGCCGTTCGCTCACTGCTGAGGCGAATCCTGCAGGGTTATCCACAGCTCCCGTTCGCGGGGTGTGGTGGCTGCAATAGTTCCTTTCCACTAACAGTCCCGCTTGATGCATGGTTTGTTCTTGTTGGTCGTTATAGTTTGTTTTTTCCTCCTTTCTGTTGGTGGGAGAGTGCGGACTCTGTGGGTGGGGGAGGGGAGCAGGGTTCTGCGCTTTCCTCCCTTCTAGTCCTCTTTTATGGCCACTTTCTTCTTCGGGTAGTTTGCTGGAGTCGTCTGTTTATCTTCCGTGTCCCAGTTCTCACTGGGAGCTGCTGCTTTTCCTCCCTATTAACTTTTTTTTAATGGGAGATCTTACTCGCAGCGTCTCCTCGCCGCCATGTTGCTCCGCCACTCCCCTCTTTTAATAACTTTTTTTGGCCCTCTTTCATTGTTATTCGTCCCTCTGAAGTTCTGGCTTTAGGACTCCTTGTAGTATTTTTTGCAGCAGGGGTTTAGTTGTAATGAAATTCCAGAGTTTATGTTTGTCTGGGAAGGTCCTTATTCTTTCTTCATAGAGGAAGGAGAGCTTTGTGGGATAGAGTATTCTTCCTTGGCATCTGTTTTCTTGGAGTCTGTTGACTATATCCCTCCACTCTCTCCTTGCCCACAGTGTTTCTTTGGAGAAGTCTGATGTCAGTCTGATTGGTTTTCCTTTGAATGTTATGTGTTTCTTCCCACTTCAGCTTCATTATTATTTCCTTGTCTTGGATTCGTGGGAGAAAAGCAAAATATTCTTATTCTTATTACTAACATAGCTCCTGGAATACAGTATGACACAATATCTGAGGGAAGTCTCATAATTAGAAATTTGGTGAAAAATACAAAATATAGACGAATTTGAAAAAAATAACACTGGCTTTACTTATTCTACCAAATCAATACCAACAACCTCTGGAAACACCATCAAACACAGCCAGACATACATGGCACTCCTGTTTGCCAGAAATATATCTGACCAATTCCAATATGTGATAGGCAGGAAGGAAGGGGGAGCCAGGTGAAAGAAAATTAGGGCTATTATCTTTTTAACGTACCTAGGAATAGTATTGAATTTCAAATCACAGAAAGGACATGTTTTGTATTGGGATTTAGCTGTTGTTTGTTTTCTAAATCAAGCCATATTATATCTTTAAATAAGGATATTATTTAAATATTATACCATTTGAAGCAATTTTCAGCATATTGTAATATATCTAATGCCTTTGTAAGCATATTATTGACCTCTGTTTGACTTCTAATTAGAGTAAAATGATAGGACATATATATTGCCTACCCTTGTCTTTATTAACAGTTCTATGAAATATTTACTAATAAAAGTTTCTAACCCCCAAAAAAATCTACATCCAGACATAATTTTAAACTACTATCTGGACATTCTGTGGGCCAGGGAAGATAAAATTAACCAAATCCATAGCAGAGGATAAAAGCTATACAGACCAACAAACCAGAAAATGATGCAGTGCTGCTTGGGACTGTAATCCCTCCTCTCTGTCCTCCCGCCAATAGGATGTCGGGACTTTAAAGGATATTGGAGGTCCAACCATAGACCTGAAGTCTTAAAGAAGGGAGCACACAGAAGTGCACACAGAAAGATGCAGTCTGAAAAGGACTGCATGGTAATGTCTGTTCAGTTTTCCCCCACGATACCAAGACAGCAACAGCAACAACAGGTCTACTTTGCACTTCCAACCTTCCATACTTGGCCCTGATCTAGAACGAAAAACCTAAAACTAAAACCATAGCTCCACCTCCCAGGCAAAAAGAAAAGCACCCATGAAGTAACCAAATGTACAAGGAGAGCACATTTTGTAACCAGATCAAATATCCTAGCAATATGGAATCCATTAAAAGAATAATAAACTACCTAAAATCAAACTTAAACACAGATGTAATAATAAAATCTGGTGCCCAGAGAACTGGACAACCACATGGAAAAGAATGAAACAGACTACCCCTGACAGTGTCTAACAGTATACACAAAAATTAGCTCAATATGAACTAAGGACTGAAATGTAAGACTTGAAATAATAAAATACATAGATGAATACATAAGTAACAAGCTCCTCAACTAATAGCCTTAGTAATAATTTTTGCATGTCTCTAGAAGCAAGACTAACAAGCAAAAATTAACAAGTGAGACTACATCAAACTTAAATAACCACGCGAGAAAGAACCATTGTTGAAAGGAAAACGCAACCCATAAAATGAGAACATATTTGTCTATATCAGAGTTGATAATTAATATATATGTATAAAGAACTCATGACTCCAACAACAAAAAGACAAGCAGCCTGAATAAAAGTGAGTAGAAGATCTGAATAGACACTTTTCCAAAGAAGACATAGAAATGGTAGCCTAATGCACAAAACAAATTTCAAGATGTCTTATCGGGAAATGCAAATCAAGGTAACAATAAGGTATCATATCACACCGTAAAAATGACTATTATCATAAAGACAAGAAACAACTAACTATGTGAGGGAGGATGTGGAAAGAAGGAAACTCTCAATACCACTGGTGGTAACGTAAGTTGGTGCAGCCATTGTGAAAATCAATATGGACACTCCTCAAAAGACAAGAATACAAATGCCCTTTACTAACTCTGGGAATTTACCTAAGAATATGAAAACTACAAATGGAGAGATATATGCACACTCAAGCCATTACATCATTACTTGCAATAGCCTAGCACTGGAAACCTAATTCCCATGGACAGGTGATGGGGTAATGAAGTGGTGTTTATACACAATGGGGTGCTACTCAGCTACAATAATCCATGCAGTTTCCACTTGCAACTATATGGGTGGACCTAGAAGGTATTATGCTCAGTGATAAAAGTCAGATGGAAGAAAAGCAAAGAATGTATGTCTTCTCTCATATATGATAAGCACATAGAGGAACAAAATGAATGATGTAATTAAAGGAAAGGAACTTGCAGAGTGTAAGAACACAGTAGTCATGGCAGAAGAGAAGGGGGAAGAAGGATGGGGAAATGGAAACAAATGGTTTACTGTATTTTGATCAATGCAAACTTGAATTCTGGTCGCAAACATGGGCAGCAGATGCAGAATTTGATTTTAAAGGCTGTACTACAATATAATGATCTTATTAACCAAAATTCAGTGAAAGAAAGAACTCTCTGGGTTGGTATTTTGAAATAGTCCACAGACCTATACACAGGACAGGACTACAGAGAGATTCTGCAAGGGATCTTCCTCAACTCCATTGTGGACTTCGAGTCCATGTTTCATTGTTAGTCAGGATCAGTCACCCATCCAGCATAGTAATCCCCTTGCTTGTCTGGAAATTCAAAGAAATATGGAACCCAAAGAGACCTAGTAGTGGTCTTAACTTCCCACTCCCACAGTCCAGCAGAACGATCCCTCCCTCTGAAACAGAAAGAAAAATATCAGATGGTTTCATTTACAGGAGGAATATAGAGGAACCAAACAAGGGATAAGGAAAAAAAAATAACTATACTAAGGTAAAAATCAAAATCAACAGGCAACTAGAATCCAGAGACATTCTGTAATGGAGGAGAAGGGGGAGGGATCAGGACAGAGGTGGGACGAGAACAAGGGACTATGATGATGATGCACAGGTGAATTGGTGGTGGAAACTTCATGGGAAATGATAAATTGTACAAAAATGAAGGATGATTTAATATATATATATATGAAGGAATGTCATATATATGAAGGAAGCACTGGAACACAGACAGAAACTCCTCCACAGCCTCTTCTGAGAATAAACTAATCAACAAAGAAAAAATATTTGTATTCAAAGATATGGAGTAAAATTAGGAGATAATTTCACCTGATACACCTTGCTTCTACCTTTGCATAACAGCCATATATATCTTTTCTGTTGCTTCTAAATCAATCTAAACTACCCAGTCATAATCCAGGGTGGCCAACATTGAGGGCCCTGTGCATGAAAGGAGTCCAGAGGCAAACATTGTTAGAAATGAAGATTCTAAGGTGACTCTCAGATCTCCTGAAATAGAATCTACATTTGAACAAAGTCTCCAGGAGATAGAAAAGTACTAAAGTTTGGGAAGCACTGATCTAGGACACCTCTCACTGTGCTCATTTGGTTTTTTTGTTTTTTGTTTTTTTTGTTTTTACTTCCCCAAACTACTTTACTGCCCATCCAATCCTTGGAAATCTATTAGTATTTCTCATTGTATTTCAGCTTCAAGGGATATGGGGGATTAGCACATGTGTGGATGTAATCACCTTCTCTGATACAACTAAGTGACCAAGGTAAGTCACTTTAATATTAACTCCTCCCTCCTTTCATGCATTCTGACATTAAATTCATTGAGTGTTGCCCCGCTGCTCTATCCCTTATTTAGTAAGTATCCACAATCCAGTTTGCATGTTGACGATAACTTTTGTGGCGTAGGCTCCTATGAGAATATAGAACTCTGTCCTCTTTAAAATAATGTATGGTTAGCTCAGAAAAGACCATACTGGTCAGAGCACTCACAGTAACATACACAACTGAAGTTTTCTATAAACATGTCAAAAATATCCTCTGTATTGGGAAATACTGTATAAAACGAGTTCACTGAAAACAGTCTGGACTGACCTGATGTTTATGGACTGTAATACCCTGTGGGACAACTTGGACTTCTTACACATGATCAAATCCACAATGCCCAGAACAACTTAGCTTTGTCCTTAAGGGAATTCTTGGGCACTAATGTGGAAATTTTACGTCTTCACTCCTTCATCTTCTGGCAAAGGCATACATTTATACAATTGGTTGACTCTGGTGTTCAAAATAAACATATATTTGACGTTTTTCTGAGCTTGAAAAAAAGAAGTCTCCAAACGAAGCAGCATGCAAGGAACTGTGACCTATGTTTTCATTCCAGTGCTACTGTATTTTTATTCACTCTAGAAAACTAACACTTTGAAAGGATCTTCTCAATTTTGCACAAGCATGGGTGAGTTAGAAATAATTTTTCTAATATTCATCATCCATTACAGAAAAAGTTAAACTACTATATTAATTCAAAATAATTTAGGTTGGGTTCAAGATGCAAAAGTAGCCAGAAGAAAAATATCACTTAGATTAATTAGATTATTTAATTACTTAATCAATGTATTTAATTTTTGTGCTGTCAGGATAAACAAAACACCAAAGACTAAACCATTCCCCTTCAATGTTTGATTCACCTGTTATCATAATGATAATGACTTTATAAGGCAGTTATTGGTAAATAGTAACTTTAAACAATTTTCATTTGAACTGGGTTAAAGATTCAAGTGATAATGTTTCCTATGTAAGAAATCTTTGTGGTTATTCCCATAAAGAGTTACATTCTCTTTAACAATCACCTTCTCTGAGTAAAACTAGTGACTAAGGTAAGTCACTTTAAGATTAACTCCTCTCTCTCTTCATCCATTCTCATATTATATGCATTTCCCTCTGCTCTATGTCTTAGAGAGTACCCACACTCTATGTGACTTAGGTAATTTTTAATTATTAGGTTATCTGGAAGGCAAAGAAGAAACCCAATGAAAAACAAACATATTTAACAGCTGTAATTACAGATCCTGCTATTTATATCACCAGCTTTAGGTTCCAGTCTTTGGCATAATGTATTCTGCTAATAAAACAGGTGATCTTAAGTAAAACCAAAGAATATCTAGAGAAAATTCTAATAACTGTTAGTAACAAAAAGTAAAGTAATTTAAATATGGCAAAAACTTTCAGGCAGTGAACACTTAAGTATACATGAATATACAATGTAAAATTAGAATGAAAGTCTCTGTTTAAACAAACACCACAGGAAAATAAAGTTGGGATTACAGATAACAGAAATAAAGGATTCCCTGAGCTGACAACTTTTAATGAGAACCAGTTAAGACAACTATTTACTGCTTCATCTGTACCATTCTCCTGTTTCATCTGCAGTCTTTCTCTTACATATCACACTACTTCATTGCCTTCTCTTTCCACATTGCCTTGTCTCCATTATTTTCTGCTTCCTGTGTTAGCTCCCTCTGGTTTTCATTTCACCTACGTAATTACTTATTCAAGTCCCCCCGCCCTTCTTCTCTCAATGTCCTCCTCTGGCTTTTGAAAACTTTCATGACAGTATTCTGCAGGACAAAAATTCACATCTGTCTATGGGCATAGACAAAAGCCAAATGAAATAAATGTCCTCCACAGTTGTCAGAGCAGTTTCATTTTCCACACTGTTGTACCACTTGCTTCCCATTCACTTATTATCCTCTGACCTCAACTCCACAACAAACCCCAAAATGCTCTTTAAAAAGCCACTCTATAAACAAGGCTGTTTAAAAACAAAAAAGAAAAATATAAAAAGCCACTATGAGTCTCTCAGTTTCCATACTAAATGATCTGCTTTGTTTGTTTTCTATCCAAGCAGAGCATTCATACTGGATTTTTGCACTGTATTTCAATTTGCCCTTCTTTAGTGTTTTAGTGTTCACAACATTAATTATATTATTCACACCTGCTTCTCAGTTCATGCTGCTTAATATCCTTTTCTGGTCTCTCACTAAGCCCTTTTGGGTGAACCAAGGTTCCTGGATGCAAGAGGATGGGAGATAACTGAGTAGAAACTGGCTCTAAAAGAGACATGAAAGGGAGGTTGGAGAATCCACTGAAAAGTGCGCAGGGATATAGGAAACAAAGGAGCCCATCAATAGTCCATGTCATGTCCCAACACTAGCTCAATGAGAGTTGTCACTCTCCCTGAATTTGGACCACCAGAAACTCACACCGACAATGCCACTGTTGTGGATATGGGACACAACTGCTGGCCTTCATAGGATTGCCTTTGAATCTAATACTCTCTTTTGAAACTGCACGTCTTTCTTCCTCTCCCCATATTCCAGATGCAGGTTCAGTGATTCGACTTGCCAAATCCAGGCATCCCTCTCACTCTAGGACAAAGGGGAATGGGAAAGTGAGTTTCTAGCTCTTTGGGCTTTTTTGACTGTGTGGTTACCTCTGCAAGCCACAAAGATTGGGTGGTAGAAAAGGGGATCAGATGTTGGCCATCTAATACATGCTGTGCATTTTCTTTGTAATCTCTTTCCTATACCTTCAAGTTTTTTTCTATTCCCTCCCTCTCGTTCTGCACACATTCCAATGGACAGTTCTTTTTCAGTCTCCCCCATGACTCCTGATATTATTTCCGTTGAGATCTAGGAGACTCATGCCACTAATCTCATTTTACCTGGATGTTCAGATGACACTCTCCACAATAGCACTGCCACTGAATTCTTGATTCAAGTTTTAATGACCCTCAGCTCAATCAGGTGAGTCCTCTCTGCTTCACTGACATGCCCTGCATGTCTAAAGTCACCAAGTGCTCATGCCTCTACGGTCCAAAACCCTTTGTCTCTATTTCTCTTCCTTGTCACTCCCAAGGTCCTATCACCCAAGGGCTGGGAATGTTATCTCAACTTGAGCACTTCACATTTTATGTTTTTAATATTTTATTTTATCTAATTCTTACATCATTTTTCATTTTTGCACAATGTATGCATTATCATTTTGGTTATATTCCCCATACAATTGCACCACCCCCTTCCTCTCCCCTTCTCTCCCCTGCCCCATAGTGTGTCTCTGGTTTATAGTTGCTTGTTGATTTTAATTTTTACTTTGTATTAATTAGTCTTTTTCCTGGTCCCTTATTTAGGTGTTCTAAATTCCTGCTATGAGTGATACCATCTGGTATTTTTCTTTTTATTTCTGACTTATTTCGCTGAGCATGATCCCTTCCAGCTCCATCCATGTTGCTGCAAACTGCATGTGTTTATCTTTTTTTGATTGCTGAGTAATATTCCATTGTGTATATATCCCACATCTTCTTGATCCAGTCATCTATTTTGGGGCATTTGGGTTGTTTCCATAGCTTAGCTATTGTAAACAGTGCTGCTATAAACATAGGGGTGCAGGTGCTCTTTGGAATTGATGTTTCTGTGTCCTTTGGGTAAATACCTAGGAGTGGAATTGCTGGATCATATGGAAGCTCTAGCTTTAGTAGGTCATGAAATCTCCACACAGCTCTCCATAGTGGTTGGACCAGTTTGCACTCCCACCAAAGGTGCAGGAGAGTTCCTTTTTCTCCACACCCTCGCCAACATTTGTTGTTGCTAGCTTTTTTAATATGTACCATTCTCACTGGTGTAAGATGGTATCTCATTGTAGTTTTGATTTGCATTTCCCCAATTACAAGTGATGTTGAACATTTTTTCATATGTCTGTTGGCCATTTGCATTTCCTCTTTGTGGAAGTTTCTTTTTAGTTTTTCTGACCATTTTTTGACTGCATTATTTTCTTTATTTTTGTTGAATCTCATCAGCTCTTTGTAGAATTTTGTGATGGGTCGTTTATCATTAGTGTTGGAGCACTTCACATTTTTAATCATGTGGAGGTTATTCGTTTTTAAATGTTGATTCTTATATCCTTCTGACAAACTGAGTTAATTTCTACATTAAAACTTCACAATGGGGCCTCCCCTGGTGGTGCAGTGTTTGAACACTGGGTTGCAAATCTGCCTGTAGTCTCTGCACACGTTCCATCTCGGGCTGCCAGCGAGTGTCTCACATGGTGCGCAGACCTCTCCTGCCAAGTCCGCTATCCTCTCAGCAGTGTATTTCATCAGTTTGTCTGTTCTGTTCCCCGCTCTGGCTCTGGCTCATTCTCTCACCCTACTGCCCTTCTCACTGTACCCAGTGCTTGCATAAATAAATAAATAAATCTTTAAAAAACAAAAAACACCAAAAACTTCACAATGGTACTACACAAAACAAGATGATGATATGTAGGTTGCTTTGAAAACCACTACACACCAATTACATTGTCCTGAAGAGTGCTTTGACTGTAGCTTCCTATACATGATGTCTATATTTACTAACATTAACCTAAAAAATTAACTATTAACCTCAAACATTAACCTGAAAAATACACTGTATTGGGCCTCCTGGCTTGCAGCGGGTAGAGCACAGAGCTCTGAAGCTGTCCGCACCTCTGCAGCTGGGTTCAATTCCCAGTGGCCTGGGAGACACACTCTCCTGTCTCACCTGCTGCACCCTTCAGCAGTGTTTAAAGTCTGCCTGCTCCACTCCCTGATCTGTCTCTGATGAATTATCTCACTCTCCCCCATCTCTGGCCTGTACCACACTTCTTGCATAAACAAATAAATCTTAAAAAAATAAAATAAAAATAAAATAAAAAAAACTGCTCTGCAGTATTTCAGTGTACGAGTCTTACCTGAAAAAAGAAGCTCAATATCCTTCACATGACATTCAATTTTATTATCATCCAGATTTTAAAAGTTTATTCAATTGCCTCATTTTCCATATTTTGGTCTCAAAATTTCCCTAAAATTCTCACATCCCTCCTAATTTTTGAGCATGGTCCAGTATTTCCTTTTTATAACATATTAGTTCCTGTATATTTTTGAGCTGAACATATTGTACTTATATTAATTGTTTGAAATCCCCAAAGTAGCTACCTCCTATATAGTAATATTATTTGAAACTGAAAGGGCATTCTGATAGGAATATCATTTATTTTAAATAGATTGCCTCTGCCAATTTATAATTTACAAATCCACTATGAATGCCTTTTGATATTTATTGCATTTCATTTCAGGGAACATCCAATGAGACATGGAAAAGGAAAATGCATCCTTGCTGACAGAGTTTGTTCTCACAGGACTTACATATCAACAGGAGTGGGGAATCCCCTTGTTCCTGGTGTTCTTGGTGATATACCTCTTCACCATTGTGGGGAACCTTGGTCTTATTGCTCTCATCTGGAATGACTCTCAACTGCACATCCCCATGTACTTGTTCCTTGGAAGCCTAGCCTCTGTGGATGCTTTAATATCCTCCTCAGTGACACCCAACATGTTGGTCAAATTCTTTGCCAGGAGAAATGTAATGAATCTTACCGAATGCGTGATGCAATTTTTTTCTTTTGGTATTGGGGTTTCCACAGAATGTTTTCTCTTGGCAGCTATGGCATATGATCGCTATATAGCCATATGCAACCCTTTACGTTACCCAGTGATGATGACCAACAGATTATGCACCCAGCTAATAGCCTCCTCATTTGTATGTGGCACCATTCATTCCATGATTCATACAGGTTTCATATTCAGATTAACCTTCTGCAATGACAATATATTACATCACTTTTTCTGTGATATTAAACCTTTGTTTAAGATTTCCTGTACTGACCCTTCCATTAATATTCTAATAGTTTATATTTTCTCTGGGTTAGTTCAGGTAGTCACTATTACAACTGTTCTTGTATCTTATACACTGGTTCTCTTTACAATCTTAAAAAGGAAGTCTCTAGAGGGTATAAAGAAGGCATTCTCTACCTGCGGAGCCCACCTTTTATCCGTGTCTTTATACTATGGCCCTCTTCTCTTCATGTATGTGCGCCCTAGATCTGCACAGTCAGAAGATCAAGATATGAAAGACTCGCTATTTTACATTGTCATAATTCCTTTCTTAAATCCAATTATCTACAGCCTGAGAAATAAGAAAGTCATAGATTCACTGACAAAATTGATAAAGAGAAATGTTTAGACCTCATACTAATAGCTGTTCTCTAGTACAGCAGTCACAAAATTGTGAATATTAGGTGTTGTTTGTTATGTGCTGATTAGAGTTCAAACCTTATTGCTATGATAATTTTCCTATTACTTTATTGACTTAATGTGTGAATATGTAATGAACTCCTTAAAGCTTGTTAGGTTATTCAAAAACATACAAGTATTTTAATCATGTGCTCATAACATACTAAAATAACTAAAGGAAGAAACAAATGGAACATTTTACATCCTTGTAGTGTTCTTCAAAGTGACTTTATAAATACATTAAGTGCTAAAATAGGCTGTGTCTCAGTGATGCACCTGAATATGAACATTGGCAATATAAGTGAGCAGCCTGGAGACTCGTATCATATTGAAATGCACAGTGTTGGCCCTTTTGTGCTTGAGTAATTCAGGCCACATTTCAGGAATATTGCTAGCATCAAAATGTCTTTAATTCCATTTTATGGAGACTTGGTGAATTTTACCTCTGTGGTGAAAACAAAACTTGTGTCTCTGAGAAATAAAACAAAACAGGGACATAAAGCAGAAAATTTTCAGAGAGTGAAGGCAGGGCCAAACTAAAGATGCGCCCCTCCTCAGACTACATCCATGAATAGCAGGATATAGGGAGGGGCCTCAATTTCTTTGTTATCTTATCAGGAAATTTCTATCTCTGTGTATTATGTTCTGGGGTCATCTTACTAAGTCAGAAACCTAAGTGATTGCATTGAAAGATTAAATGAGGATGGCTTAGAGAAGAGAGATGAGGCAGATTAGGAAGGAAATGGTCTCAATCTTCAGAATGAAAACAAAGATCTAGTAGATATAAATCTTTGGTATGTAAAGGTTGCTGGAATGTGTATTGACCTTGAGGGGCTTTAGATGCCTCTTACCAAAGTTCAAATAATAGTAAGAGGGTATGCAGGCATGCTGTTCAGGGGCTGTCTGGAAAGGCATTAAAATGTGCAAGAATTTGATTGCTTTGTGCTTAAAACTCATTGCTGTGTAGTTTTCCTCACATTCCATATTATTAAAATATAATAAGTGTCCTTTATTTTTAAGGATTTATTTATTTATACATATAAGAACTGGAGTACAAACCAGAGTTTTTTGGGGGTGAGAGGATTGCCCAGAGACAGATTGGGGAACAGAACAGGCAGATCATCTGAAACACACTGCTGAGGGGAGCAGTGGGCAAGTCAGGAGAGGTCTGCTGTGCAGAACATATGGTGACCATATGGGTCACCTCCCTGACCAGGGATCAAACTTGTGCTGTAGTGCCTGTGGTGAGCTTCATGGGTTGCATCTTAACCCCTTGTGCCACAAGGGAGGTCCCCAATAAGTGTCCTATTTTTAGGCCCTTCTCTACCATTCTTCTCTCAACATTAAAATTGAACACACATTCTTACTAATACCATTGCTACCCTTCTCCTCAAATCCTTGCTCTGTGTTCTGAGAAGTTTTAGTTACTCATCTCTTTTATCTCATTGATGCTCACTTTCTTTCTGAACATAGCTGCCTGATCATTCTTTGCTAAATATCTTTGATTAAATCATATCCCTCTCAATAATTTTGAATGGTCACTGCTGCCAGATTATACATGAATAAATATCACCCCACATAGCTGAGATACCTTCAAATAAAATCTGGCTTTAACTATAAAGTTTAATTCTTCACTGTTTTCTATTGGACTCTGGGTTAAACCACAAGAGAGTTATTGAACACTTTGTAGAAAAACCTCATTGTTTTAGTTCATCCTGGCATTCAAGTAGGTCTCCCCACAGAGAATCCCCCCTACCCTTCCACCTCATTATCATTAAAATTGAAATGGGAGACCAGGCGTGCAGAGGAGTGAGTCCCCAGCACCTGCATTTTGCAGCAAGGACCTTTGTTTGGTGGAGACTGTGTGAAACAAGAAGAAGGCTCCCCAAGGAGCCAGAGGTAAGCTGGGAGGCTTGCCCATGCCAGGCGCCTTCTAGCCTACAGTCCCAGCCCAGAGGGGAGCGGCACCCACCACTGGGGCAGACCGGGCATGCAGGGGAGCGCGTTCCCGCATCGCCATTTTGCAGCAGGGACCTTTCTTTGGTGGAGACTGTGAAACCAGCCGAAGGCTCCCTGAGGAGCCAGAGGTAAGCTGGGAAGCTTGCCCATGCCAGGTGCCTTCTAGCCTGCAGTCCCAGCCCAGAGGGGAGTGGCACCCACCGCTAGGGCAGACCAGGCGTGCAGGGGAGCGCATCCCTGGCACCGGCATTTGCAGCAGGGACCTTTCTTTGGTGGAGACTGTGTGAAATCAGCAGAAGTCCCCCAGAGGAGCCAGAGGTGAGCTGGGAAGGTCGCCCAAGATGCCAGCCAGTACCAGCAACACAGTGTCACAAGGAATACGGCAAATTAGAAAACAGGCAGTAGGGAGTAGAAAAACCACATGCAACCCAGCAACTCCTCCCCAAAAAAGCACACTGCAAAAAGAAAACCACCTACCAGATTGCAACGACAGTAACTTGGAAGAACTTCTGAGCCTTCCAGAAAGAGAATTTAAAATTGCCGTGATTAAAAAACTGACAGAAGTAATAAAGGAAAGAAATGATAAGGGAAAAATAATTAATGATCAGAAGAATGAAATTGAGTCCCTAAAGAGGGAAGTAAAAGAAATTCAGGAGATCAAAGAATTAATGGAGGTGCTAAAGAACTCTGGGAAAGCAATGAAAGCAGAATAGATGAAATGGAAGAACGAATAAGTACTCTTGAAGACACAGAAATAAAAAGAACTAAAACAGAAAAGGAAAGAGAAGTACGAAGGAAAAAGAACAAAGAAAGACTTCGAGAACTCTGACTCCATGAGGAAAGGAAATATAAGAGTTATAGGAATCCCAGAAGCGGAGAGAGATGTAGCAACAGAGAAAATATTCCAGGAGATAATGGAAGAGAACTTCCCAAACGCAAAGAAGGAGCTGAAAATTGATATACAAGAAGAAGAAGAACACCAAACATTCATGATGAAAGGAAAAATACAGCAAGACACATAATAGTAAAGCTCCCAAGAATCCAAAACAAGGAAAAAATAATGAAACTGACAAGAGGGAAGAAACAGATAACATTCAATTCAAACCAATCAGGCTGACATCAGACTTCTCCGAAGAAACACTACGGGAAAGGAGAGAGTGGTGGGACATAGTCAACAGACTCCAAGAAAACAGATGCCAACCAAGAATACTCTATCCCGGAAAGCTCTCCTTCCTCTATGAAAAAAGAATAAGGACATTCCCAGACAAACAGAAACTCCGGAATTTCATTACGACTAAACCCCCACTCCAAAAAATACTACAAGGAATCCTAAAGCCAGAACCTCAGAGGGACGAATAACAACAAAAGAAGGCCAAAGAAAGTTATTTAAAAAATAAATAAATAAAATCAAAGGAAAGACAAACACAATGGCAAATACAGATGCTAACATATCAATACTAACTCTAAATGTAAATGGACTAAACTCTTCAATAAAAAGGCACAGAGTCACAGGCTGGATTAAGAAAAAAAACCCAACCTTTTGCTGTCTCCAGCAAATACATTTAGCTGCAAAAGATAAAAATAGACTCAAAATTAAAGGATGGAAAACAATTCTACAAGCAAATGGACCAAAAAAGAAGGCAGGAACAGCTATACTCATATCAGACAAAACAGACTTCAAACTCAAAAAGATAAAAAGAGACCCCAGTGGTCATTACATTATGATCAAGGGGACAATACTTCAAGAAGACATAACACTCATTAACATATATTCACCAAACGAAGGAGCACCAAAATATATCAGACAACTATTGGCATCTCTGAAAACAGACATCAGAGAAAACACATATGTAGTGGGAGACTTCAACACACCACTATCAACAATGGTTAGATCAACAAGACAAAAAATAAGTAAAGACACTAAAGCTTTAAATAAGGATCTAGAGCACTTGGGCTTAACAGACATCTATAGAACACTAAACCCAAAAAAATCCGAGTGTACATTTTTCTCAAGCGCACAAGGATCATTCTCCAGGATCGATCACATACTGGGGCACAAGACAAACATCAACAGATACACCAAGATTGAAATCATACCAACCATCTTTTCTGACCATGAAGGAATCAAACTAGAAATAAACCATAAAAAGAAGGCAAGGAACTCTCCTACCTCATGGAGATTGAAACCCACACTACTGGAAGTCCACTGGACTAACGAGGAGATCAAAGAAGAAATTAAAAAATTCTTTGAATTGAATGACAAGGAGGACACCAATTTCCTAAATGTATGGGATGCAGCAAAAGCAGTAATTAGAAGAAAATATATAGCAATAGATGCTCACATCAAGAAACAAGAAAGAACTCAAAGAAACAACCTAATCTCGAAGCTCAAAGATCTAGAAAAAGAACTACAAAAAAACCCCAAAACCAGTAGAAGAAAAGAAATAATAAAAACCAAAGCAGAAATAAATGAAATTGAAACTAAAAAAGCAATCCAAAAGATCAATGAAACCAAGAGCTGGTTCTTCGAAAAAATAAATAAAATAGATAAACCCCTAGCCAGGCTCACAAGGGAAAAAAGGGAGAAAGCACAAATAAACAGGATAATAAATGAAAGAGGAGAAATCACAACAGACACAGCAGAAATCAAAAGAATAATTAATAACTACTATGAACAGTTGTATGGAAACAACTTCAACAATCTAGAGGAGATGCACAAATTCCTACAACTCTACAATCACCCAAAGCTTGATAAAGAAGAAATAGAACACCTAAACAGACCAATTACAAGCAGCGAAATTGAAATGGTAATCAAAAACCTCCCCAAAAACAGAGCCCAGGACCTGATGGATTTACAAATGAATTCTACCAAACATTCAGAGACAATTGGTGCCTATCCTTCACAAACTCTTCCAAAAAATTGAGAAGGAAGGGACAATACCAAACACGTTCTATGAAGCCAACATTACACTAATACCAAAACCGAACAAGGACAACACAAAAAAAGAAAACTATAGGCCAATCTCCCTAATGAACACTGATGCAAAAATCCTCAATAAAATTTTAGCTATCAGAATCCAACAGTGTATCCATAAGATAATTCACCACGACCAAGTAGGATTCATTCCAGGGACACAAGGATGGCTCAACATCCGAAAATCAATCAATGTTATCCAACACATCAACAAAAAGAAATATAAAAACCATATGATAATATCAATAGATCTGAGAAAGCTTTTGACAAAGTGCAACACCCATTCATGATAAAAGCCCTTGAAATTCTTGGGATACAAGGAATATACCTCAACATCATAAAGGCCATATATGACAAGCCTACAGCCAGTATCATTCTCAATGGCGAAAAGCTGAAAGCATTTCCATTAAGATCTGGAACAAGACAAGGATGTACACTCTCACCACTGCTTTTCAATATAATACTGAAAATCCTAGCCAGAGCAATAAGACAAGAGAAAGACATACAAGGAATCCAAATAGGAAAAGAAGAAGTCAAATTATCACTATTTGCAGATGTTATGATAATCTACATAGGGAACCCCAAAAACTCCACAGAAAAACTAATTAAACTCACTGATCATTTCAGCAAAGCAGCAGGATACAAAATCAACATGCAAAAGTCAGAAGCCTTCCTATACACTAACAATAAATCTGAAGAAGAAGAAATGAAAAAAACAATCCCCTTTATTATCGAAACAAAAAAAAAATCAAATACTTGGGAATAAATCTAACAAAAGAGGTAAAGGACCTTTACAAAGAAAACTATAAAACACAGTTAAAGAAACAGAAGAAGATACAAAGAAATGGAAAGACATCCCCTGCTCATGGATTGGAAGAATAAACATTATTAAAATGGCCATCCTACCAAAAGCAATATACCGATTCAATGCTATTCCAATAAAAATTTCAATGTTATTCATCAAAGAAATAGAACAATTATTGATGAAATTCATATGGAATCACCAAAAACCCCGAAGCCAAAGCAATCTTGAAAAAAAAAAAAGGGAATGGAGGCATCACACTCCCAGATTTCAAACTATACTACAAAGCCATAATCATCAAAACTGCATGGTATTGAAACAAGAACAGACACACAGACCAAAAGAATCGAATAGAAAATCCAGAAATAAACCCACAGATTTATGGTCAACTAATCTTTGACAAAGGAGCAAAGACTATGCATTGGAGCAAAGAAAGTTTGTTCAATAAATGGTGCTGGGAAAACTGGGTCGCTACATGCAAAAGAATGAAGCTTGCCTACTACCTCACACCATACACAAAAACCAACTCAAAATGGATTAAAGAACTAGACATAAAACCTGAAACCATAAAATACATAGAAGGAAATATAGGTGAAACACTAAGGGATATGCACATCAAAGACATGTTTACAGACACATCACCCAAAGCAGTGACAGTGAAGGCAAAGATAAACAGCTGGGACTACATCAAATTAAAGAGCTTCTGCACAGCAACAGAGACAGTAACAAAAACTAAAAGAAACCCCACCAACTGGGAGAACATTTTTGCACACAACACTAATGATAAAGGACTGATCACAAAAATCTGCAAAGAGCTGATGAGACTCAACAACAACAAAGAAAATAGTCCAGTCAAAAAATGGGCAGAAGAGCTAAAAAGAAACTTCTCTGAAGAGGAAATGCAGATGGCCAACAGGCATATGAAAAAATGTTCACCATCACTCATAATCAGGGAAATGCAAATCAAAACTACTATGAGATACCATCTAACACGAGAGAGAATGGCACATATTAAAAAAACTAGCAACAACAAATGTTGGCGAGGGTGTGGAGAAAAAGGAACTCTCCTGCACTGTTGGTGGGAGTGCAAACTGGTCCAACCACTATGGAGAGCTGTGTGGAGATTTCTTGACCTACTAAACATAGAGCTTCCATATGATTCAGCAATTCCACTCCTTGGTATTTACCCAAAGGACACAGAAACATGAACTCCAAAGAGCACCTGCACCCCTATGTTTATAGCAGCACTGTTTACAATAGCTAAGCTTTGGAATCAACCCAAATGCCCAAAAATAGATGACTGGATCAAGAAGATGTGGTACATATACACCATGGAATATTACTCAGCATTCAAAAAAGATAAACACATGCAATTTGCAGCAACATGCATGGCGCTTAAGGGATCATGCTCAGCGAAATAAGCCAGAAAGAAAAAGAAAAATATCGGATGGTCTCACTCTAGCAGGAATCTAGAAAACTTAAATAAGGGACCAGGAAAATGAATATCTATAAGAAAGTGAAAATCATAATCAACAAACAACTATAAACCAGAGACACTTTATGAGGGAGGGTGGTGGGGAGGGAGGGGTTGGGGTCAAAATAAAGGGGTTGAAATTGCTTGGGGAATATAAAAATAAAAAAATTAAAATTAAAAAAAAATTGAAATGGTTTATTTCTTCCAGGTCTGTTCCAAATGTACTACTTCCATGACGTATTTACTGATCCTTTCAAAGAGATAGGAACCCCATTTCAAGCTTGTAAGAGCTTATTTACTCTTCTTATTTTTGGCCTACAAACTGTTTTAGATATAATTTAGAAATCTTTATACATTTTGTAACAGGTAGTAGAATGGCTACACTCCTGCTTATTAATAAATATTTATAAAATATTGTGAAATTAAAATGATCTTACACACCTATAGAGAAAAATTCTAAATAGGGTATTACTCTTTTATATTTGTGGTAACCCAATGGCTTACAGGGTCTGGGATGGCTGCTGCATGCCACCTTATCCCTCAAGTTTCTCTCATGACAATCTCTCCTGTCACAAAAGCAAAATATTCTTGTTCTTATTACTAGCATAGCTCCTGGAATACAGTATGACATACTATCTGAGGGAAGTGTCATAATTAGAAATTTGGTGAAAGATACAAAATATCGACGAATTTAAAACAAATATCAATAGCTTTACTTATTCTACCAAATCAATACCAACAACCTCTGGAAACACCGTCAAACACAGCCAGACGTACATGGGATTCCTGTTTGCCAGAATATGTCTGTCCAATTCCAATATGGGATAGGCAGGAAGGAAGGGGGAGCCAGGTAAAATAAAATTATGGCTATTATCTTTTTAACGTACCTAGGAATAGTATTGAATTTCAAATCACAGAAGGGACATGTTTTGTATTGGGATTTAGCTGTTGTTTGTTTTCTAAATCAAGCCATATTATATCTTTAAATAAGGATATTATTTAAATATCATACCATTTGAAGCAATTTTCAGCATATTGTAATACATCTAATGCCTTTTTAAGCAAATTATTGACCTCTGTTTGACTTCTAATTAGAGTAAAATGATAGGACATATATATTGTCTACACTTGTCTTTATTAAGAGTTCTATGAGATGTTTACTAATAAAAGTTTCTAACCCCCCAAAAAAATCTACATCCAGACATAATTTTAAAATAGTATCTGGACATTCTGTGGGCCAGGGAAGATAAAATTAACCAAATCCATAGCAGAGAAGAAAAGCTATACAGACCAACGAACCAGAATATGATGCAGTGCTGCTTGGGACTATAATCCCTCCTCTCTGTCCTCCCGCAAATAGGATGTCGGGACTTTAAAGGAAGTTGGACGCCCAACCATAGACCTGAAGTCTTAAAGAAGGGAGCACACAGAAGTGCACACAGAAAGATGCAGTCTGATCACAAGAAAAGGAACACCA
Organism: Talpa occidentalis; assembly: GCF_014898055.3. Lineage (NCBI taxonomy): Eukaryota > Metazoa > Chordata > Mammalia > Eulipotyphla > Talpidae > Talpa > Talpa occidentalis. The sequence goes on along the minus strand of NW_023604295.1, from coordinate 63,045,119 downwards.
TTTTAATGTCTGTTCAGTTTTCCCCCACGATACCAAGACAGCAATAGCAACAACAGGTCTATTTTGCACTTCCCGCCTTCCATACTTGGCCCTGATCTAGAACGAAAAACCTAAACCTAAAACCATAGCTCCACCTCCCAGGCAAAAAGAAAAGCACCCATGAAGTAACCAAATGTACAAGGAGAGCACATTTTGTAACCAGATCAAATATCCTAGCAATATGGAATCCATTAAAAGAATAATAAACTACCTAAAATCAAACTTAAACACAGATGTAATAATAAAATCTGGTGCCCAGAGAACTGGACAACCACATGGAAAAGAATGAAACAGACCACCCCTGACAGTGTCTAACAGTATACACAAAAATTAGCTCAATATGAACTAAGGACTGAAATGTAAGACTTGAAATAATAAAATACATAGAAGAAAACATAAGGAACAAACTCCTCAACTAATAGCCTTAGTAATATTTTTATGGATGTCTCTAGAAGCAAGACTAAAAGCAAAAATTAACAAGTCAGACTACATTAAACTTAAATAATTATGCGAGAAAGAACCATTGATAAAAGGAAAAGGCGACCCATAAAATGAGAACATATTTGTGTATATCAGAGTTGATAATTAATATATATGTATAAAGAACTCATGAACTCAAACAACAAAAAGATAAGCAGCCTGATTTAAAGTGAATAGAGGATCCGAACAGCCACTTTTCCAAAGAAGTCATAGAAATGGTAGCCTAACGCACAGACCAGTTTTCAACATGCCTTATCAGGAAAATGAAAATCAAGGTAAAAATAAGGTATCATATCACACCCTAAGAATGGCTATTATCGGCACATATTAAAAAAACTAGCAACAACAAATGTTGGCGAGGGTGTGGAGAAAAAGGAACTCTTCTGCACTGTTGGTGGGAGTGCAAACTGGTCCAACCACTGTGGAAAGCTGTGTGGAGATTTCTGGACCTACTAAACATAGAGCTTCCATATGATCCAGCAATTCCACTCCTAGGTATTTACCCAAAGGACACAGAAACATCAATTCCAAAGAACACCTGCACCCCTATGTTTATAGCAGCACTGTCTACAATAGCTAAGCTTTGGAAACAACCCAAATGCCCAAAAATCGATGACTGGATCAAGAAGATGTGGTACATATATACCATGGAATATTACTCAGCATTCAAAAAAGATAAACACATGCAATTTGCAGCAACATGGATGGCGCTGGAAGGGATCATGCTCAGCGAAATAAGCCAAAAAGAAAAAGAAAAATACCGGATGGTCTCACTCATAGCAGGAATCTAGAAAACTTAAATAAGGGACCAGGAGAATGAATAACTATAAGAAAGTGAAAATCAAAATCAACAAAAAACTATGAACCAGAGACACTTTTTGGGGGGTGAGGGGCAGGAGGGGAGGGATTGGGGTCAGAATGGGGGGGCTGCAATTGTATGTGGAATATAAAAATAAAATTTATTATTTAAAAAAAAAAAAAATAAGAATGGCTATTATCATGAAAAGAAGAAAAAACTACCTATGTGAGGATGTGGAGAGAAGGGAACTCTCATTACCACTGGTGGTAATGTAAGTTGGTGCAGCCCTTGTGAAAATCAATATGGACACTCCTCAAAAGATAAGAATACAAATGCCCTTTCCTAACTCTGGGAATTTACCTAAGAATATGAAAACTACATATGGAGAGATATATGCACACTCAAGCCATTACATCATTACTTGCAATAGCCTAGCACTGGAAACCTAATTCCCATGGACAGGTGATGGGGTAATGAAGTGGTGTTTATACACAATGGGGTGCTACTCAGCTACAATAATCCATGCCGTTTCCACTTGCAACTATATGGGTGGACCTAGAAGGTATTATGCTCAGTGATAAAAGTCAGATGGGAGAAAAGCAAAGAATTTATGACTTCTCTCATATATGATAAACACATAGAGAAACAAAATGAATGATGTAAATAAAGGAAAGGAACTTGCAGAGTGTAAGAACACAGTAGTCATGGCAGAAGAGAAGAGGGAAGAAGGATGGGGAAATGGAAACAAATGGTTTACTGTATTTTGATCAATGGAAAATGAATTCTGGTGGTAAACATAAGGCAGCAGATGCAGAATTTGATTTTAAAGGCAGTACTACAATATATGATCTTATTAACCAAAATTCAGTAAAAGAAAGAACTCTCTGGGTTGGTATTTTGAAATAGTCCACAGACCTTTCATGGGACAGGACTACAGAGAGATTCTGTAAGGAATCTCCCTGAACTCCATTGTGGACTTCAAGTCCATGTTCCATTGTTAGTCAGGATCAGTCACTCATCCATCATAGTAATCCTGTTACTTGTCTGGAAATTCAAAGAAATATGGAACCCAAAGAGACCTAGTAGTGGTCTTAACTTCCCACTCCCACAGTCCAGCAGAACGATCCCTTCCTCTGAAACAGAAAGAAAAATATAAGATGGTTTCATTTATAGGAGGAATGTAGAGGAAGCAAATAAGGGATCAGGAAAAAAAAAGTATAATAAGGTAAAAATCAAAATCAACAGGCAACTAGAATCCAGAGACATTCTGTAATGGAGGAGGAGGGGGAGGGATCAGGACAAGGTGGGACGAGAACAAGGGACTATGATGATGATGCACAGGCGAATTGGTGGTGGAAACTTCATGGGAAATGATACATTGTACAAAAATGAAGGATGATGTAATATATATATATATATATATATATATATGAAGGAATGTCATATATATCAAGGAAGCACTGGAACACAGACAGAAACTCCTCCACAGCATCTTCTGAGAATAAACTAATCAACAAAGAAAAAATATTTGTATTCAAAGATATGGAGTAAAATTAGGAGATAATTTCACCTGATACACCTTGCTTCTACCTTTGCATAACAGCCATATATATCTTTTCTGTTGCTTCTTAATCAATCTAAACTACCCAGTGATAATCCAGGGTGGCCAACATTGAGGGCCCTGTGCATGAAAGGAGTCCAGAGGCATACATTGTTAGAAATGAAGATTCTAAGGTGACTCTCAGAGCTCCTGAAATAGAATCTACATTTGAACAAGGTCTCCAGGAGATAGAAAAGTACTAAAGTTTGGGAAGCACTGATCTAGGACACCTCTCACTGGGCTCATTTGGTTTTTTGGTTTTTTGGTTTTTTTGTTTTTGCTTCCCCAAACTACTTTAGTGCCCATCCAATCCTTGGAAATCTATTAGTATTTCTCATTGTATTTCAGCTTCAAGGGATATGGGGGATTAGCACATGTGTGGATGTAATCACCTTCTCTGATACAACTAAGTGACCAAGGTAAGTCACTTTAATATTAACTCCTCCCTCCTTTCATGGATTCTGACATTAAATTCATTGAGTGTTGCCCCGCTGCTCTATCCCTTATTTAGTAAGTATCCACAATCCAGTTTGCATGTTGACGATAACTTTTGTGGCGTATGCTCCTATGAGAATATAGAACTCTGTCCTCTTTAAAATAATGTATGGTTAGCTCAGAAAAGACCATACTGGTCAGAGCACTCACAGTAACATACACAACTGAAGTTTTCTATAAACATGTCAAAAATATCCTCTGTATTGGGAAATACTGTATAAAACGAGTTCACTGAAAACAGTCTGGACTGACCTGATGTTTATGGACTGTAATACCCTGTGGGACAACTTGGACTTCTTACACATGTTCAAATCCACAATGCCCAGAACAACTTAGCTTTGTCCTTAAGGGAATTCTTGGGCACTAATGTGGAAATTTTACGTCTTTACTCCTTCATCTTCTGGCAAAGGCATACATTTATACAATTGGTTGACTCTGGTGTTCAAAACAAACATATATTTGATGTTTTTCTGAGCTTGAAAAAAAGAAGTCTCCATAATGAAGCAGCATGCAAGGAACTGTGACCTATGTTTTCATTCCAGTGCTACTGTATTTTTATTCACTCTAGAAAACTAACACTTTGAAAGGATCTTCTCAATTTTGCACAAGCATGGGTAAGTTAGAAATAATTTTTCTAATATTTCTCATCCATTACAGAAAAAGTTAAAGTACTATATTAATTCAAAATAATTTAGGTTGGGTTCAAGATGAAAAAGTAGCCAGAAGAAAAATATTATTTAGATTAATTAGATTATTTAATTGCTTAATCAATGTATTTTATTTTTGTGCTGTCAGGATAAACAAAACACCAACGACTAAACCATCCCCCTTCAATGTTTGATTCACCTTTTATCATAATGATAATGACTTTATAAGGCAGTGATTGGTAAATAGTAACTTTAAACAATTTTCATTTGAACTGAGTTAGAGATTCAAGTGATGTTTCCTATGTAAGAAATATTTGTGGTTATTCTCATAAAGAGTTACATTCTCTTTAACAATCACCTTCTCTGAATAAAACTAGTGACTAAGGTAAGTCACTTTAAGATTAACTCCTCTCTCCCTTCATCCATTCTCATATTATATGCATTTCCCTCTGCTCTATGTCTTACTTAGAGAGTACCCACACTCTATGTGACTTAGGTAATTTTTAATTATTAGGTTATCTGGAAGGCAAAGAAGAAACTCGATGCAAAACAAATATATTTAACAGCTGTAATTACAGATCCTGCTATTTATATCACCAGCTTTAGGTTCCAGTCTTTGGCATAATGTATTCTGCTAATAAAACAGGTGATCTTATGTAAAACCAAAGAATATCTAGAGAAAATTCTAATAACTGTTAGTAACAATAAGTAATTTAAATATGGCAAAAACTTTGAAGCAGTGAACACTTAAGTATACATGAATATACAATGTAAAATTAGAATGAAAGTCTCTGTTTAAACAAACACCGCAGGGCCTCCCCGGTGGCTCAGTGGTTGAGCTCTGGGTTGCGAAGCTGCCCGCAGCCTCTGAGGCGCTGGTTCGATCCCCGGCTGCTCCCCGGCCACCGGAGGAGGGTCCCACATGGCGCGCAGACCTCTCCTGCCGCCCGCTGCTCCCCTCAGCACTGTACTTCGGTCCTTCTGCCTGCTCTGCTCCCCACTCTGGCTCTGGTGAATTCTCACCCTCCCAAGCTTCTGACTGTACCCAGTGCATATATAAACAAAAACAAACAAACAAACAAATAAATAAATAAACAAACATGCCTCTATTAAAAAAAAAAAGATTAAAAAAAATAAACAAACACCATAGGAAAATAAAGTTGGAATTACAGATAACAGAAATAAAGGATTCCCTGAGCTGATAACTTTTAATGAGAACCAGTTAAGACAAATATTTACTGCTTCATCTGAACCATTCTCCTGTTTCATCTGCAGTCTTTCTCTTACATATCACACTACTTCATTGCCTTCTCTTTCCACATTGCTTTGTCTTCATTATTTTCTGCTTCCTGTGTTAGCTCCCTCTGGTTTTCATTTCAACTACGTAATTACATATTCAAGTCCCCCCGCCCTTTTTCTCTCAATGTCCTCCTCTGGCTTTTGAAAACTTTCATGACAGTATTCTGCAGGACAAAAATTCACATCTGTCTATGGGCATAGATAAAAGCCAAATGAAATAAATGTCCTCCACAGTTGTCAGAGCAGTTTCATTTTCCTCACTGTTGTACCACTTGCTTCCCATTCACATATTATCCTCTGACCTCAACTCCACAACAAACCTCAAAGTGCTCTTTAAAAAGCCACTCCATAAACAAGGCTGTTTAAACACAAAAATGAAAAACATAAAAAGCCACTATGAGTCTCTCAGTTTCCATACTAAATGATCTGCTTTGTTTGTTTTCTATTCAAGCAGAGCATTCATTCTGGATTTTTGCACTGTATTTCAATTTGCCCTTTTTTAGTGTTTTAGTGTTCACAACATTAATTATATAATTCACACCTGCTTCTCAGTTCATGCTGCTTAATATCCTTTCTGGTCTCTCACTCAGCCCTTTTGGGTGAACCAAGGTTCCTGGATGCAAGAGGATGGGAGATAACTGAGTAGAAACTGGCTCTAAAAGAGAAATGAAAGGGAGGTTGGAGAATCCACTGAAAAGTGCGCAGGGACATAGGAAACAAAGGAGCCCATCAATAGTCCATGTCATGTCCCAACACTAGCTCAATGAGAGTTGTCACTCTCCCTGAATTTGGACCACCAGAAACTCACACCGACAATGCCACTGTTGTGGATATGGGACACAACTGCTGGCCTTCATAGGATTGCCTTTGAATCTAATACTCTCTTTTGTACCTGCACGTCTTTCTTCCTCTCCCCATATTCCAGATGCAGGTTCAGTGATTCGACTTGCCAAATCCAGGCATCCCTCTCACTCTAGGACAAAGGGGAATGGGAAAGTGAGTTTCTAGCTCTTTGGGCTTTTTTGACTGTGTGGTTACCTCTGCAAGCCACAAAGATTAGGTGGTAGAAAAGGGGATCAGAGTTGGCCATCTAATAAATGCTGTGCATTCTCTTTGTAATCTCTTTCCTATACCTTCAAGTTTTTTTCTATTCCCTCCCTCTCGTTCTGCACACATTCCAATGGACAGTTCTTTTTCAGTCTCCCCCATGACTCCAGATATTATTTCTATTAAGATCTAGTAGACTCATGCCACTAATCTCATTTTGCCTGGATGTTCAGAGGACACTCTCCACAATAGCACTGCCGCTGAATTCTAGATTCAATTTTTGATGACGCTCAGCTCAATCAGGTGAGTCCTTCTGCTTCACTGACATGCCTTGCATGTCTAAAGACACCGAGTCCTCATGCTTCTACTGTCTAAAACCCTTTGCCTCTATTTGTCTTCCTCGTCACTCCCAAGGGCTAGGAATGTTATCTCAACTTGAGCACTTCACATTTTATTTTTTTTAATATTTTATTTTATCTAATTCTTACATCATTTTTCATCTTTGCACAATGTATGCATTATCATTTTGGTTATATTCCCCATACAATTGCACCACCCCGTTATTTCCACCCTAGTCCTTCCTCTCCCCTTCCCTCCCCAGCCCCATAGTGTGTCTCTGGTTTATAGTTGCTTGTTGATTTTGATTTTTACTTTGTATCAATTGGTCTTTTTCCTGGTCCCCTATTTAGGTGTTCTAAATTCCTGCTATGAGTGAGACCATCTGGTATTTTTCTTTTTATTTCTGACTTATTTCGCTGAGCATGATCCCTTCCAGCTCCATCCATGTTGCTGCAAAAGGCATGAGTTTATCTTTTTTTAATTGCTGAGCAATATTCCATTGTGTATATGTACCACATCTTCTTGATCCAGTCATCTATTTTTGGGCATTTGGGTTGTTTCCATAGCTTAGCTTTTGTAAATAGTGCTGCTATAAACAAAGGGATGCAGGTGCCCTTTGGAACTAATGTTTCTGTGTCATTTGAGTAAATAGCTTGGAGTGGAATTGCTGGATCATATGGAAGCTCTAGCTTTAGTAGGTCATGAAATCTCCACACAGCTCTCCATAGTGGTTGGACCAGTTTGCACTCCCACCAAAGGTGCAGATGAGTTCCTTTTTCTCCACAACGTCACCAACATATGTTGTTGCTAGTTTTTTTAATATGTGCCATTCTCACTGGTGTGAGATGGTATCTCATGGTAGTTTTGATTTGCATTTCCCCAATTACAAGTGATGTTGAACATTTTTTCATATGTCTGTTGGCCATTTGCATTTCCTCTTCAGAGAAGTTTCTTTTTAGTTCTTCTGCCCATTTTTTGACTGCATTATTTTCTTTATTTTTGTTGAATCTCATCAGCTCTTTGTAGATTTTTGTGATGGGTCCTTTATCATTAGTGTTGGAGCACTTCACATTTTTAATAATGTGGAGGGTATTGGTTTTTAAATGTTGATTCTTATATCCTTCTGACAAACTGAGTTAATTTCTACATTAAAACTTCACAATGAGGCCTCCCGTGGTGGTGCAGCGGTTGAGCGCTGGGTTGCAAATCTGCCTGCAGTCTCTGTACACGTTCCATCACGGGCTGCCAGTCAGTGTCCCACATGGTGCACAGACCTCTCCTGCCAAGTCCACTGTCCCCTCAGCAGTGTATTTCCTCAGTTTGTCTGTTCTGTTCCCCGCTCTGGCTCTGGCTCATTCTCTCACCTTCCCGCCCTTCTGACTGTACCCAGTGCTTGCATAAATAAATAAATAAATAAATCTTTAAAAAACAAAAAACAACAAAAAAAACTTCACAATGGTACTACACAAAACAAGACGATGATATGTAGGTTGCTTTGAAAACCACTACACACCAATACATTGTCCTGAACAGTGCTTTGACTGTAGCTTCCTATACATGATGTCTATATTTACTAACATTAACCTAAAAAATTAACTATTAACCTCAAACATTAACCTGAAAAATACACTGTATTAGGCCTCCTGGCTTGCAGCGGGTAGAGCACAGAGCTCTGAAGCTGTCCGCACCTCTGCAGCTGGGTTCAATTCCCAGTGGCCAAGGAGACACACTCTCCTGTCTCACCTGCTGCACCCTTCAGCAGTGTTTAAAGTCTGCCTGCTCCACTCCCTGATCTGTCTCTGATGAATTCTCTCACTCTCCCACACCTCTGGCCTGTAATACAGTTCTTTCATATGCAAATAAATCTTAAAAAAATAAAATAAAAATAAAATTAAAAAATTGCTCTGCAGTATTTCAGTGTATGAGTCCTACCTGAAAAAAGAAGTTCAATATACTTCACATGACATTCAATTTTCTTATCATCCAGATTTTGAAAGTTTATTCAATTACCTCAGATTCCATATTTTGCTCTCAAAATTTCCCTAAAATTCTCACATCCCTCCTAATTTTTGAGCATGGTCCAGTAGTTCCTTTTTATAACATATTAGTTCCTGTATATTTTTGAGCTGAACATATTGTACTTATATTAATTGCTTGAAATCCCCAAAGTAGCTACCTCCTATATAGTAATATTATTTGAAACTGAAAGGGCATTCTGATAGGAATATCATTTATTTTAAATTGATTGCCTCTGCCAATTTATAATTTACAAATTCACTATGAATGCCTTTTGATATTTATTGCATTTCATTTCAGGGAACATCCAATGAGACATGGAAAAGGAAAATGCATCCTTGCTGACAGAGTTTGTTCTCACAGGACTTACATATCAACAGGAGTGGGGAATCCCCTTGTTCCTGGTGTTCTTGGTGATATACCTCTTTACCATGGTGGGGAACCTTGGTCTTATTTCTCTCATCTGGAATGACTCTCAACTTCACATCCCCATGTACTTGTTCCTTGGAAGCCTAGCCTCTGTGGATGCTTTAATATCCTCCTCAGTGACACCCAACATGTTGGTCAAATTCTTTGCCAGGAGAAATGTAATGAATCTTTCGGAATGCGTGATGCAATTTTTTTTTTTTGCTATTGGGGTTTCCACAGAATGTTTTCTCTTGGCAGCTATGGCATTTGATCGCTATGTAGCCATATGCAACCCTTTACGTTACCCAGTGGTGATGACCAACAGATTATGCACCCAGCTAATAGTCTCCTCATTTGTATGTGGCATCATTCATTCCATGATTCATACAGGTTTCATATTCAGATTAACCTTCTGCAATGACAACATATTACATCACATTTTCTGTGATATTAAACCTTTGTTTAAGATTTCCTGTACTGACCCTTCCATTAATATTCTAATAGTTTATATTTTCTCTGGGTTAGTTCAGGTAGTCACTATTACAACTGTTCTTATCTCTTATACACTGGTTCTCTTTACAATCTTAAAAAGGAAGTCTCTAGAGGGTATAAAGAAGGCATTCTCTACCTGCGGAGCCCACCTTTTATCCGTGTCTTTATACTATGGCCCTCTTCTCTTCATGTATGTGCGCCCTAGATCTGCACAGTCAGAAGATCAAGATATGAAAGACTCGCTATTTTACATTGTCATAATTCCTTTCTTAAATCCAATTATCTACAGCCTGAGAAATAAGAAAGTCATAGATTCACTGACAAAATTGATAAAGAGAAATGTTTAGACCTCATACTAATAGCTGTTCTCCAGGAGAGCAGTCACAAAATTGTGCGTATTAGGTGTTGTTTGTTATGTGCTGATTAGAGTTCAAACCTTATTGCTATGATAATTTTCCTATTACTTTATTGACTTAATGTGTGAATATGTAATGAACTCCTTACAGCTTGTTAGGTTATTCAAAAACATACAAGTAATTTTAATCAAGTGCTCATAACATACTAAATTAAATAAAGGAAGAAACGGAACATTTTACATGCTTGTAGTGTTCTTCAAAGTGACTTTATAAATACATTAATTAATTGCTAAAATAGGCTGTGACTCTGTGATGCACCTGAATATGAACATTGGCAATATAAGTGAGCAGCCTGGAGACTCGTATCATATTGAAATGCACAGTGTTGGACCATTTGTGCTTGAGTAATTCAGGCCAAATTTCAGGAATATTGCTAGCATCAAAATGTCTTTAATTCCATTTTATGGAGACTTGGTGAATTTTACCTCTGCGGTGAAAACAAAACTTGTGTCTCTGAGAAATAAAACAAAACAGTGACATGATGAAGAAAATTTTCAGAGAGTGAAGGCAGGGCCAAACTAAAGATACACCCCTCCTCAGACTACATCCATGAATAGCAGGATATAGGGAGGGGCCTCAATTTCTTTGTTATCTTCTCAGGAAATTTCTATCTTTGTGTATTATGTTCTGGGGTCATCTTACTAAGTCAGAAACCTAAGTGATTGCATTGAAGGATTAAATGAGGATGGCTTAGAGGAGAGAGAGATGAGGCAGATTAGGAAGGAAATGGTCTCAATCTTCAGAATGAAAACAAAGATCTAGTAGATATAAATCTTTGGTATGTAAAGGTTACTGGAATGTGTATTGACCTTGAGGGGCTTTAGATGCCTCTTACCAAACTTCCAATAATATTAAGAGGGTATGCAGGCATGCTGTTCAGGGGCTGTCTGGAAAGGCATTAAAATGTGCAAGAATTTGATTGCTTTGTGCTTAAAACTCATTGCTGGGTAGTTTTCCTCACATTCCATATTATTAAAATATAATAAGTGTCCTTTTATTTAAAGATTTATTTATTTATACATACAAGAACTGGGGCACAGGCCAGAGTTTTTGGGGGGTGAGAGGATTGCCCAGAGACATTGGGGAACACAACAGGCAGATCATCTGAAACACACTGCTGAGGGGAGCAGTGGGCAAGTCAGGAGAGGTCTGCTGTGCAGAACATATGGTGACCATATGGGTCACCTCCCTGACCAGGGATCAAACTTGTGCTGTAGTGCCTGTGGTGAGCTTCACGGGTTGCATCTTAACCCCTTGTGCCACAAGGGAGTTCCCCAATAAGTGTCCTACTGTAGCCCCTTCTCTACCATTCCTCTCTCAACATTAAAATTGCACACACATTCTTACTAATACCATTGCTACCCTAATCCACAAATCCTTGCTCTGTGTTCTGAGAAGTTTTAGTTACTCATCCCTTTTAGCTCATCGATGCTCAGTTTCTTTCTGAACATAGCTGCCTGATCATTCTTTGCAAAATATCTTTGATTAAATCGTATCTCTCTCAATAATTTTGAATGGTCACTGTGCCAGATTATACATGAATAAATATCACCCCACATGCTGAGATGCCTTCAAATAAAATCTGGCTTTAACTATAAAGTTTAATACTTCACAGTTTTCTATTGGACTCTGGGTTAAACCACAAGAGAGTTTTTGAACACTTTGTAGAAAAACCTCATTGTTTTAGTTCATCCTGGCATTCAAGTAGGTCTCCCCACAGAGAATCCCCCCTACCCTACTGCCTCATCATTAAAATTGAAATGGTTTATTTCTTCCAGGTCTGTTCCAAATGTTACTACTTCCATGACGTATTTACTAATCCTTTCAAAGAGATAGGAACCCCATTTCAAGCTTGTAAGAGCTTATTTACTCTTCTTATTTTTGGCCTACAAACCATTTTAGATATAATTTAGAAATCTTTATACATTTTGTAACAGGTAGTAGAATGGCTACACTCCTGCTTATTAATAAATATTTATAAAATATTGTGAAATTAAAATGATCTTACACACCTATAGAGAAAAATTCCAAATAGGGTATTACTTGTAGTAACCCAATGGCTTACAGGGTCTGGGATGGCTGCTGCATGCCACCTTATCCCTCAAGTTTCTCTCATGACAATCTCTCCTGTCACAAAAGCAAAATATTCTTGTTCTTATTACTAGCATAGCTCCTGGAATACAGTATGACATAATATCTGAGGGAAGTCTCATAATTAGAAATTTGGTGAAAGATACAAAATATCGACAAATTTAAAACAAATATCAATAGCTTTACTTATTCTACCAAATCAATACCAACAACCACTGGAAACACAGTCAAACACAGCCAGACATACATGGCATTCCTGTTTGCCAGAATATGTCTGTCCAATTCCAATATGGATAGGCAGGAAGGAAGGGGGAGCCAGGTAAAATAAAATTATGGCTATTATCTTTTTAACGTACAGAGGAATAGTCAAACACAGTCAAACACTGGAAACACAGTCAAACACAGCCAGACATACATGGCATTCCTGTTTGCCAGAATATGTCTGTCCAATTCCAATATGGGATAGGCAGGAAGGAAGGGGGAGCCAGGTAAAATAAAATTATGGCTATTATCTTTTTAACGTACAGAGGAATAGTATTGAATTTGAAATCACAGAAGGGATTTGTTTTGTTTTGGGATTTAGCTGATGGTTGTTTTCTGAATCGAGCCTTATTATATCTTTAAATAAGAATATTATTTAAATATTATACTATTGAAGCAATTTTCAGCATATTGTAATACATCTAATGCCTTTTTAAGCATATTATTGACCTCTGTTTGACTTCTAATTAGAGTAAAATGATAGGACATATATATTGTCTACACTTGTCTTTATTAAGAGTTCTATGAGATGTTTACTAATAAAAGAATCTAGGGCCTCCCCGGTGGCGCAGCAGTTGAGCGCTGGGTTGCGAAGCTCCCCACAGCCTTTGCAACGCCGGTTCAATTCCCGGCTGCTTCCCGGCCACCGGAGGAGGGTCCCACATGGCACGCAGACCTCTCCTGCCGCCCGCTGCTCCCCTCAGCAGTGTACTTCGGTCCTTCTGCCTGCTCTGCTACCCACTCTGGCTCTGGTGAATTCTCTCACCCTCCCGCGCTTCTGACTGTACCCAGTGCTTGTATAAATAAATAAAAATAAATCTTAAAAAAAAATTATAAAATAATAAAAAAAAAAGTTTCTAACCCTCCAAAAAATCTACATCCAGACATAATTTTAAACTAGTATCAGGACATTCTGTGGGCCAGGGAAGATAAAATTAACCAAATCCATAGCAGAGGAGAAAAGCTATACAGACCAACAAACCAGAAAATGATGCAGTGCTTCTTGGGACTATAATCCCTCCTCTCTGTCCTCCTGCCACAAGGATGTCGGGACTTTAAAGGAAATTGGAGGCCCAACCATAGACCTGAAGTCTTAAAGAAGGGAGCACACAGAAGTGCACACAGAAAGATGCAGTCTGATCACAAGAAAAGGAACACCATGGTAATGTCTGTTCAGTTTTCCCCCACGATACCAAGACAGCAATAGCAACAACAGGTCTACTTCGCATTCCCGCCTTCCAAACTTGGCCTTGATCTAGAATGAAAAACCTAAAACTAAAACCATAGCTCCACCTCCCAGGCAAAAAGAAAAGCACCCATGAAGTAACCAAATGTACAAGGAGAGCACATTTTGTAACCAGATCAAATATCCTAGCAATATGGAATCCATTAAAAGAATAATAAACTACCTAAAATCAAACTTAAACACAGATGTAATAATAAAAACTGGTGCCCAGAGAATTGGACAACCACGTGGAAAAGAATGAAACAGACCACCCCTGACAGTGTCTAACAGTATACACAAAAATTAGCTCAATATGAACTAAGGAGTGAAATGTAAGACTTAAAATAATAAAATACATAGATGAAAACTTAAGTAACAAGTTCCTCATCTAATAGCCTTAGTAATATTTTTGTAGATGTCTCTAGAAGCAAGACTAACAAGGAAAAATTAACAAGTGAGATTACATTAAACTTAAAAAATTACGAGAAAGAACCATTGATGAAAGGAAAAGGCGACCCATAAAATGAAAACATATTTCTCTATATCAGAGTTGATATTTAATATATATGTATAAAGAACTCATGAATACCAACAACAAAAAGATAAGCAGCCTGATTAAAAGTGAGTAGAGGATCTGAATAGACACTTTCCAAAGAAGACTTAGAAATGATAGCCTAACGCACAGAAAAATTTTCAACATGCCTTATCAGGAAAATGAAAATCAAGGTAAAAATAAGGTATCATATCACAGCATAAGAATGGCTATTATCATAAAGACAAGAAACAACTAACTATGTGAGGGAGGATGTGGAGAGAAGGGAACTCTCATTACCACTGGTGGTGAGGTAAGTTGGTGCAGCCATTGTGAAAATCAATATGGACACTCCTCAAAAGACAAGAATACAAATGCCCTTTCCTAACTCTGGGAATTTACCTAAGAATATAAAAATTACAACTGGAGAGATATATGCACACGCAAGCCATTACATCATTACTTGCAATAGCCTAGCACTGGAAACCTAATTCCCATGGACAGGTGATGGGGTAATGAAGTGGTGTTTATACACAATGGGGTGCTACTCAGCTACAATAATCCATGCCGTTTCCACTTGCAACTATATGGGTGGACCTACAAGGTATTATGCTCAGTGGTAAAAGTCAGATGGAAGAAAAGCAAAGAATTTATGACTTCTCTCATATATGATAAACACATAGAGAAACAAAATGAATGATGTAAATAAAGGAAAGGAACTTGTAGACTGTAAGAAACAGTAGTCATGGCAGAAGAGAAGAGGGAAGAAGGATGGGGAAATGGAAACAAATGGTTTACTGTATTTTGATCAATGGAAACTTGAATTCTGGTGGTAAACATAAGGCAGCAGATGCAGAATTTGATTTTAAAGGCGGTACTACAATATATGATCTTATTAACCAAAATTCAGTAAAAGAAAGAACTCTCTGGGTTGGTATTTTGAAATAGTCCACAGACGTTTCCATGGGACAGGACTACAGAGAGATTCTGTAAGAGCGCTTCCTGAACTCCATTGTGGACTTCGAGTCTATTATCCATTGTTAGTCAGGATCAGTCACCCATCCATCATAGTAATCCCCTTGCTTGTCTGGAAATTCAAAGAAATATGGAACCCAAAGAGACCTAGTAGTGGTCTTAACGTCCCACTCCCACAGTCCAGCAGAACGATCCCTCCCTCTGAAACAGAAAGAAAAACATAAGATGGTTTCATTTATAGGAGTAAGTAGAGGAACCAAACAAGGGATCAGGAAAAAAAATAACTATAATAAGGTAAAAATCAAAATCAACAGGCAACTAGAATCCAGAGACATTCTTTAATGGGGGAGGAGGGGGAGGGATCAGGACAGAGGTGGGACGAGAACAAGGGACTATGATGATGACGCACAGGTGAATTGGTGGTGGAAATTTCATGGGAAATGATACATTGTACAAAAATGAAGGATGACGTAATATATATATTATATGAAGGAATGTCATATATATGAAGGAAGCACTGGAACACAGACAGAATCTCCTCCATAGCTCTTCTGAGAATAAAGTAATCAACAAAGAAAAAATATTTGTATTCAAAGACATGGAGTAAAATTAGGAGATAATTTCACCTGATACACCTTGCTTCTA
Organism: Talpa occidentalis; assembly: GCF_014898055.3. Lineage (NCBI taxonomy): Eukaryota > Metazoa > Chordata > Mammalia > Eulipotyphla > Talpidae > Talpa > Talpa occidentalis. The sequence continues at coordinate 63,029,313 of NW_023604295.1, read as the reverse complement.
CCTTTGCATAACAGCCATATATATCTTTTCTGTTGCTTCTAAATCAATCTAAACTACCCAGTCATAATCCAGGGTGGCCAACATTGAGGGCCCTGTGCATGACAAGATTCCATAGGCATACATTGTCAGAAATGAAGATTCTAAGGTGACTCTCAGAGCTCCTGAAATAGAATCTACATTTGAACAAGGTCTCCAGGAGATAGAAAAGTACTAAAGTTTGGGTGATCTAGGACACCTCTCACTGTGCTCATTTGGTTTTGTGGTTTTTTAGTTTTTTGGGTTTTTTTTTGTTTGTTTTTGCTTCCCCAAACTACTTTAGTGCCCATCCAATCCTTTGAAATCTATTAGTATTTCTCATTGTATTTCAGCTTCAAGGGATATGGGGGATTAGCACATGTGTGGATGTAATCACCTTCTCTGATACAACTAAGTGACCAAGGTAAGTCACTTTAATATTAACTCCTCCCTCCTTTCATGCATTCTGACATTAAATTCATTGAGTGTTACCCCGCTGCTCTATCCCTTATTTAGTAAGTATCCACAATCCGTTTGCATGTTGACGATAACTTTTGTGGCATAGGCTCCATGAGTATATAGAACTCTGTCCTCTTTAAAATATTGTATGGTTAGCTCAGAAAAGACCATACAATTCAGAGCACTCACAGTAACAAACACAACTGAAGTTTTCTATAAACATGTCAAAAATATCATCTGTATTGGAAAATACTGTATAAAACTCAGTTCACTGAAAACAGTCTGGACTGACCTGATGTTTATGGACTGTAATACCCTGTGGGGCAACTTGGACTTCTTACACATGTTCAAATCCACAATGCCCAGAACAACTTAGCTTTGTCCTTAAGGGAATTCTTGGGCACTAATGTGGAAATTTTACGTCTTTACCCCATCTTCTGGCAAAGGCATACATTTATACAATTGGTTGACTCTGGTGTTCAAAACAAACATATATTTGATGTTTTTCTGAGCTTGAAAAAAAGAAGTCTCCATAACGAAGCAGCATGCAAGGAACTGTGACCTATGTTTTCATTCCAGTGCTACTGTATTTTTATTCACTCTAGAAAACTAACACTTTGAAAGGATCTTCTCAATTTTGCACAAGCATGGGTAAGTTAGAAATAATTTTTCTAATATTCATCATCCATTACAGAAAAAGTTAGACTACTATATTAATTCAAAATAATTTAGGTTGGGTTCAAGATGCAAAAGTAACCAGAAGAAAAATTTTACTTAGATTAATTAGATTATTTAATTATTTAATCAATGTATTTTATATTTGTGCAGTCAGGATAAGCAAAACACCAGACTAAACCATTCCCCTTCAATGTTTTATTCACCTGTTATCATAATGATAACGACTTTACAAGGCAGTTATTGGTAAATAGTAAATTTAAACAATTTTCATTTGAACTGGGTTAAAGATCAAGTGACAATGTTTCCTATGTAAGAAATCTTTGTGGTTATTCTCATAAAGAGTTACATGCTCTTTAACAATCACCCTCTCTGAATAAAACCAGTGACTATGGTAAGTCACTTTAAGATTAACTCCTCTCTCCCTTCATCCATTCTCACATTAAATTCATTTCCCACTGCTTTATCTCTTACATAGAGAGTACCCGCACTCTATGTGACTTAGGTAATTTTTAATTATTAGCGTATCTGGAAGGCAAAGAAGAAACCCGATGCAAAACAAACATATTTAACAGCTGTAATTACAGATCCTGCTATTTATATAACTAGCTTATGTTCCAGTCTTTGGCATAATGTATTCTGCTAATAAAACAGGTGATCTTAAGTAAAAACAAAGAATATCTAGAGAAAATTCTAATAATTGTTAAAAACTAAAAGTAAAGTAATTTAAATACGGCAAAAACTTTCAAGCAGTGAACACTTAAGTATACATGAATATACAGCATAAAATTAAAATCAAAGTCTCTGTTTACAGAAACACCACCGGAAAATTAAGTTGGAATTATAGATGACAGAAATAAAGGATTCCCAGAGCTGACAACTTTTAATAAGAACCAGTTAAGACAACTATTTACTGCTCACATCTGAACCATTCTCCTATTTCATCTGCAGTCTTTCTCTTATATATCACACTACTTCATTGCCGTGTCCTTCCACATTTCCTTGTCTCCAATATTTTCTGCTTCCTGTTTCAGCTCCCTCTTGTTTTCATTTCACTTACATTATTACTTATTCAAGTCTCCCCACCCTTCTTCTCTCATTGTCCTCCTCTTGCTTTTGAAAACTTTCATGACAGTATTCTGCAGGACAAAAATTCACATCTGTCTATGGGCATAGATAAAAGCCAAATGAAATAAATGTCCTGCACAGTTGTCAGAGCAGTTTCATTTTCCTCACTGTTGTACCTCTTACTTCCCATTCACTTATTATGATCCACAACAAACTCCAAAGTGCTCTTTAAAAACAAAGATGAAAAACATAAAAAGCTACTATGAATCTCTCAGTTTCCAAACTAAATAATCTGCTTTGTATGGTTGTTTTTTTTGTTTTCTATCCAAGCAGAGCATTCATTTTGGATTTTTGCACTGTATTTCAATTTGTCCTTCTCTGGTGTTTTAGTGTTCTCAGCATTAATTATATAATTCACACCTTCTCTCAGTTCATGTTGCTTAATATCCTTTCCTGGTCTCACACTCAGCCCTTTTGGGTGAACCAAGGCTCCTGGATGCAAAGGAAGTGAGATAACTGAGTAGAAACTGGCTCTAAAAGAGAAATGAAAGGGAGGTTGGAGAATCCACTGAAAAGTGTGCAGGGACAAAGGAAACAAAGGAGCCCATCAGTAGCCAATGTCATGTCCCAGCACTAGCTCAATGTGAGTTGTTGTCACTCTCCCTGAATTTGAACCACCAGAAACTCACACCGACAATGTCACTGTTGTGGATACGGGACTCAACTGCTGGCCTTCATAGGATTGCTTTTGAATCTAATACTCTCTTTTGTACCTGCACCTTTTTCTTCCTCTCCCCATATTCCAGATGTAGGTTCAGTGATTCGACTTGCCAAATCCAGGCATCCCTCTGACTCTAGGACAAAGGGGAAAGGGAAAGTGAGTTTCTAGCTCTTTTGGCTTCTTGACTGGGTGGTTACCTCTGCAAGCCACAAAGATTAGGTGGTAGAAAAGGGGATCAGATATTGGCCATCTAATAAATGCTGTGCATTCTCTTTGTAATGTATATTCTATACCTTCAAGTTTTTTTCTATTCCCTCCCACTCGTTCAGCACACATTTCAACGGACATCCTATTTCAGTCTCCCCCATGACTCCTGATATTATTTCCGTTAAGATCTAGTAGACTCATGCTACTAATCTCATTTTGCCTGGATGTTCAGAGGACACTCTCCTAATTGCTCTGCCACTGAGTTCTTGATTCAATTTTTGATGACCCTCAGCTCAATCAGGTGAGTCTTCTCTGCTTCACTGACATGCCCTGCATGTCTAACGTCACTGAGTCCTCATACCTCTACTGTCTAAAACCCTTTGCCACTACTTGTCTTCCTTGTCACTCCCAAGGTCCTATCACCCAAAGGCTAGGAATGTTATCTCAACTTGAGCATTTCACATTTTATGTTTTTTAATATTTTATTTTATATAATTCTTACATCATTTTTCATTTTTGCACAATGTATGCATTATCATTTTGGTTATATTCCCCATACAATTGCACCACCCCCTTATTTCGACTCTAGTCTTCCTCTCCCTTTCCCTCCCCCACCCCAGAGTGTGTCTCTGGTTTATAGTTGCTTGTTGCTTGTTGATTTTGATTTTTAGTTTGTATTAATTAGTCTTTTTCCTGGTCCCTATTTTAGGTGTTCTAAATTCCTGCTATGAATAAGACCATCTGATATTTTTCTTTTTATTTCTGACTTATTTCGCTGAGCATGATCCCTTCCAGCTCCATCCATGTTGCTGCAAACTGCATGTGTTTATCTTTTTTGATTGCTGAGTAATATTCCATTGTGTATATGTACCACATCTTCTTGATCTATTTTTGGGCATTTGGGTTGTTTCCATAGCTTAGCTATTGTAAATAGTGCTGCTATAAACAAAGGGATGCAGGTGCCCTTTGGAACTAATGTTTCTGTGTCATTTGAGTAAATAGCTTGGAGTGGAATTGCTGGATCATATGGAAGCTCTAGCTTTAGTAGGTCATGAAATCTCCACACAGCTCTCCATAGTGGTTGGACCAGTTTGCACTCCCACCAAAGGTGCAGATGAGTTCCTTTTTCTCCACAACGTCACCAACATATGTTGTTGCTAGTTTTTTTAATATGTGCCATTCTCACTGGTGTAAGATGGTATCTCATTGTAGTTTTGATTTGCATTTCCCCAATTACAAGTGATGTTGAACATTTTTTCATATGTCTGTTGGCCATTTGCATTTTCTCTTTGTGGAAGTTTCTTTTTAGTTCTTCTGCCCATTTTTTGACTGCATTATTTTCTTTATTTTTGTTGAATCTCATCAGCTCTTTGTAGATTTTTGTGATGGGTCCTTTATCATTAGTGTTGGAATACTTCACATTTTAATCATGTGGAGGGTATTGGTTTTTAAGTGTTGATTCTTATATACTTCTGACAAACTGAATTAATTTCTACCTTAAAACTTCAAAATGAGTCCTCCCCTGGTGGCACAGAGGTTGAGTGCTGGGTTGAAAATCTGCCTGCAGTCTCTGCACGCCATTCCATCCTGGGCTGCCAGCAATTGTCCCACATGGTGTGCCGACCTCCCCTGCCAAGTCCAATGCTCCCCTCAGCAGTGTATTTCCTCAGTTTGTCTGTTCTGTTCCCCGCTCTGGCTCTGGCTCATTCTCTCACTCTCCCGCGCTTCTGACTGTACCCAGTGCTTGCATAAATAAATAAATAAATAAATCTTTAAAAAACAAAAAAACAAAAAACACAAAAAAAATCTTCACAATGGTACTGCTCTAAACAAGACACTGACATGTAACCTGCTTTGAAATCCACTACACACCAATAACATTGTCCTGAACAGTGCTTTGACTGTAGTTTCCTATCCATGATGTCTAAATTTACTAACATTAACCTCAAAAATTCACTATTAACCTCAAACATTGACCTGGAAAATACACTCTTTTGGGCCTTCTTGTAGCAGGTTGAGCGAAGTGCTATAAAGCTATCCACACCTCTGTAGCCGGGTTCATTTCCCAGCTGGCCAGAGAGACACCCTCTCCTGTCTCACCTGCTGCACCCCTCAGCAGTGTTTTCAGTGTGCCTGCTCCACTCCCTGCTCTGTCTCTGATGAATTATCTCACTCTCCCCGGCCTCTGGCCTGTACCACACTTCTTGCATAAACAAATAAATCTTAAAAATAAAATAAAATAAAATAAAATAAAATAAAATAATGGCTCTGCAGTATTTCAGTGTGTGTCTTACCTGACAAAAGAAGCTCAAAATCCTTCACATGTCATTCAATTTTATTACCATCCAGATTTTGAAAGTTTATTCAACTGCCTCAGATTCCAACCTTTGGTCTCAAAATTTCCCTAAAATTCTCACATCCCTCCTAATTTTTGAGCATGGTCCAGTAGTTCCTTTTTATAACGTATTAGTTCCTGTATATATTTAAGCTGAACATATTGTACTTATACTGATTGTTGAAATCGCCAAAGTAGCTACCTCCTATATAGTAATATTATTTCAAACTGAAAGGGCATTCTGATAGGAATATTATTTATTAAATTGATTGCCTCTGCCAATTTATAATTTACAAATCCACTATGAATGCCTTTTGATATTTATTGCATTTCATTTCAGGGAACATCCAATGAGACATGGAAAAGGAAAATGCATCCTTGGTGACAGAGTTTGTTCTCACAGGACTTACATATCAACAGGAGTGGGGAATCCCCTTGTTCCTGGTGTTCTTGGTGATATACCTCTTCACCATGGTGGGGAACCTTGGTCTTATTGCTCTCATCTGGAATGACTCTCAACTTCACATCCCCATGTACTTGTTCCTTGGAAGCTTAGCCTTTGTGGATGCTTTAATATCCTCCACAGTGACACCCAACATGTTGGTCAAATTCTTTGCCAGGAGAAATGTAATGTCTCTTTCGGATTGCGTGATGCAATTTTTTTTTTTTGCTATTGGGATTACCGCAGAATGTTTTCTCTTGGCGGCTATGGCATTTGATCGCTATGTAGCAATATGCAAACCTTTACGTTACCCAGTGATGATGACCAACAGATTATGCACCCAGTTAATAGTCTCCTCATTTGTAAGTGGCATCATTCATTCCACGATTCATACAGGTTTAGTATTCAGATTAACCTTCTGCAATGACAACATATTACATCACGTTTTCTGTGATGTTAAACCTTTGTTTATGATTTCCTGTACTGACCCTTCCATTAATATTCTAATAGTTTATATTTTCTCTGGGTCCATTCAGGTATTCACTATTACAACTGTTCTTGTCTCTTATACACTGGTTCTCTTTACAATCTTAAAAAAGAAGTCTCTAGAGGGTATAAAGAAGGCCTTCTCCACCTGCGGAGCCCACCTTTTATCCGTGTCTTTATACTATGGCCCTCTTCTTTTCATGTATGTGCGCCCTACTTCTGTAAAGTCAGCAGATCATGATATGACGGACTCGCTATTTTACATTGTCATAATTCCTTTCTTAAATCCAATTATCTACAGCCTGAGAAATAAGAAAGTTATAGATTCAGTGACAAAATTGATAAAGAGAAATGTTTAGACCTCATACTAATATCTGTTCTCCAGTAAAGCAATCACAAAATTGGGCATATTAGGTATTGTTTGTTATGTGCTGATTAGAGTTCAAACCTTATTGCTATGATAATTTTCCTATTGCTTTAATGACTTAATTTGTAAATACGTAATGAACTCCTTACAGATTGTTAGGTTATTCAAAAACATACAAGTAATTTTAATCAAGTGCTCATAACATACTAAAATAACTAAAGGAAGAAACAAGTGGAACATTTTACATGCTTGTAGTGTTCTTCAAAGTGACTTTATAAATACATTAATTAAGTGCTAAAATAGGCTGTGTCTCTGTGATGCACCTGAATATGAACATTGGGAATATAAGTGAGCAGCCTGGAGACTCGTATCATATGGAAATGCACAATGTTGGCAGGATTGTTCTTGAGTAATTCAGGCCAAATTGCAGAAATACTGCTAGCATCAAAATGTCTTTAATTCCATTTTATGGAGACTTGGTGAATTTTACCTCTGTGGTGAAATCAAAACTTGGTCTCTGAGAAATGAAACAAAACAGGGACATAATGCAGAAAATATGCAGAGAGTGAAGGCAGGGCCAAACTCAAGAGGAGCCCCTCCTCAGATTACATCCATGAGTAGCAAGATATAGGGAGGAGCCTCACACTCTTTGTTATCTTCTCAGGAAATTTCTATCTTTGTGTATTATGTTCTGGGGTCATCATACTAAGTCAGAAACCTAAGTGATTGCATTGAAGGATTAAATGAGGATGGCTTAGAGAAGAGAGATGAGGCAGATTAGGAAGGAATTGGTCTCAATCTTCAGAATGAAACAAAGATGCAGTAGATATAAATCTTTGGTATGTAAAGGTTGCTGGAATGTGTATTGACCTTGAGGGGCTTTAGATGCCTCTTACCAAAGTTCAAATAATATTAAGAGGGTATGCAGGCATGCTGTTCAGGGGCTGTCTGGAAAGGCATTAAAATGAGCAAGAATTTGATTGCTTTGTGCTTAAAACTCATTGCTGGGTAGTTTTCCTCACATTCCATATTATTAAAATATAATAAGTGTCCTTTCTTTTTAAGGATTCATTTATTTATACATACAAGAACTGGGGTACAGGCCAGAGTTTTGGGGGGTGAGAGGATTGCCCAGAGACAGTGTGGGGAACAGAACAGGCAGATCATCTGAAACACACTGCTGAGAGGAGCAGTGGGCAGGTCAGGAGAGGTCTGCTGTGCCATATGGGTCACCTCCCTGACCAGGGATCGAACTTATGCTGAAGTGGCTGTGGTGAGCTTCACAGGTTGCATCTTAACTCCTTGTGCCACGAGGGAGGCCCCCAATAAATGTCCTATTTTTAGGCCCCTTTCTACCATTCCTCTCTCAACATTAAAATTGCACACACATTCTTACTAATACCATTGCTACCCTTATCCTCAAATCCTTGCCTCTGTGTTCTGAGAAGTTTTAGTTACTCATCCCTTTGAGCTCACTGATGTTCACTTTCTTTCTGAACATAGCTGCCTGATCATTCTTTGCAAAATAACGCTGATTAAATCGTATCCCTCTCAATTATTTTGAATGGTGACTGCTGCCAGATTATACATGAGTAAATATCACCCCACATAGCTGAGATACCTTCAAATAAAATCTGGCTTTAACTATACAGTTTAATTCTGCACAATTTCTATTGAACTCTGGGTTAAACCACAAGAGAATTATTAAACACTTTGTAGAAAAACCTCATTGATTAGTTCATCCTGGCATTCAAGTAGGTCTCCCCACAGAGAATCGCCCCTGCCCTACTGCCTCATTATCATTAAAATTGAAATGGTATATTTCTTCCAGGTCTGTTCCAAATATTACTACTTCCATGATGTATTTAGTGATCCTTTCAAAGAGATAGGAACCCCATTTCAAGCTTGTAAGAGGTTATTTACTCTTCTTATTTTGGCCTACAAACCATTTAGTTATAATTTAGAAATCTTTATACATTTTGTAACAGGTAGTAGAATGGCTACACTCCTGTTTATTAATAAATATTTATAAAATTTTGTAAAATTAAAATGATCTTACACGCCTATAGAGAAAATTCAAAATAGGGTATTACTCTTTTATATTTGTAGTAACCCAACAGTTCACTGGGTCTGGGATGGCTGCTGCACCCCACCTTATCCCTCAAGTTTCTCTCATGACAATCTCTCCTGTCACAAAAGCAAAATATTCTTGTTCTTTTACTAGCATAGCTCCTGGAATACAGTATGACATAATATCTGAGGGAAGTCTCATAATTAGAAGCTTGGTGAAAGATACAAAATATAGACGAATTTAAGACAAATAACACTGGCTTTACTTATTCTACCAAATCAATACCAACAACCTCTGGAAACACAGTCAAACAGCCAGACATACATGTCATTCCTGTTTGCCAGAATATGTCTGACCAATTCCAATATGGGATAGGCAGGAAGGAAGGGGGAGCCAGGTGAAAGAAAATTAGGGCTATTATCTTTTTAACGTACCTTGGAACAGTATTGAATGTGAAATCACAGAAGGGACTTGTTTTGTTTTGGGATTTAGCTGTTGGTTGTTTTCTGAATCGAGCCTTATTATATCTTGAAAAAAGATTATTTAAATATTATACCATTTGAAGCAATTTTCATCATATTGTATTTCCTCTAATGCCTTCTAATGACTTTTTAAGTATATTATTGACCTCTCTTTGACTTCTAATCAGAGTAAAATGATAGGACATATATATTGCCTAACTTTGTCTTTATTAAGAGTTCTAAAATGGAGTGCATCCCGCATTGCCATTTTACAACAGGGACATTTATTCAGTAAAAACTACCTGAAACCAGCAGAAGGCTCTCAGAGGAGCCATAGATGAGCTGGGAATTTCGCCCATGCCAGGCCCCTTCTGGCCTGCAGTCCAAGCCCAAAGGGGGAGCGGGTACCCACTGCCAGGGCAGACCAGGCAAGCAGGGAGTGAGTCCCACATTGCCATTTTAGAACAGGGATATTTCTTCAGTAAAGACTGCCTGAAACCAGCAAAAGGCTCCTCGAGGAGCCAGAGGTGAGCTGGGAAGTTTGCCCATGCCAGGCCCCTTCTGGCCTGCAGTCCAAGCCCAGAGGGGAAGCGGGAACCCACCCCCAGGGCAGACCAGGTGCGTAGGGAAGCATGTTCCCACATCAGCATTTTAGAACAGGGGCCTTTCTTCAGTAAAGACTGCTTGAAACCGACAGATGGCTCCCAGAGGAGCCAGAGGGGAGCGGAGAAGTTCACCCAAGATGCCGGCCAGTCCCAACAATACAGTGTCCCAATGCATGAGGCAAATTAGAAAACAGACAGTAGGGAGTAAAAGAACCACACGGAACCTAGCAACTCCTCAGGAAAAAATCACAACACAAAAAGAAAACCACCCCCACAGATTGCAATGACAGTAACTTGGAAGAACTTCTGAGCCTTCCAGAAAGGGAATTTAAAATTGCCATGATTAAAAACTGACAGAAGTCATAAGGGGAACAATGATAAGGGAAAAATAATAAACGATCAGAAGAATGAAATTGAGTCCCTAAAGAAGGAAGTAAAAGAAATGCAGGAGAACAAAGAATTAATGGAGGCACTAAAGTACTCTGGGAAAAGCAATGAAAGCAGATTAGATGAAATGGAATAACGAATAAGTACTCTTGAAGACACAGAAATAAAAAGAACCAAAACAGAAAAGGAAAGAGAAGTACGAAGGAAAAAGTCAGAAGAAAGACTTTGGGAACTACCTGACTCCATGAAGAAAGGAAATATAAGAGTTATAGGTATACTAGAAGGAGAGGAGAGAGATGTATGAACAGAGAAATTATTTAAGGAGATAATTGAAGAGAACTTCCCAAACGTGAAGAAGGAGCTGAAAATTGATATACAAGAAGCAAGAAGAACACCAAACATCCATGACGAAAGGAAAAATATAGCAAGACACATAATAGTAAAGCTCCCAAGAATCCAGGACAAGAAAAAAATAATGAAGCTGACAAGAGGGAAGAAACAGATAACATTCAAAGGAAAACCTATCAGGCTGACATCAGACTTCTCCAAAGAAACACTATGGGCAAGAAGAGAGTGGAGGAACATAGTCAACAGACTCCAAGAAAACAGATGCCAACCAAGAATACTCTATCCCGCAAGCTATCCTTCCTCTATGAAGAAAGAATAAGGACCTTCCCAGACAAACAGAAACTCTGGAATTTCATTACGACTAAACCCCCACTCCAAAAAATACTACAAGGAGTCCTAAACCCAGAACCTCAGAGGAATGAATAACAATGAAAGAAGGCCAAAAAAAAGTTATTAAAAGAATAAATAAATTAAATCAAAGGAAAGACAAACACAATGGCAAATACAGATGCTAACATATCAATATTAACTCTAAATGTAAATGGACTAAACTCTTCAATAAAAAGACACAGAGTCACAGGCTGGATGAAGAAACAAAACCCAACCTTTTGCTGCCTCCAGCAAACACATTTAGCTACAAAAGATAAAAATAGACTCAAAGTTAAAGGATGGAAAACAATCCTATAAGCAAATTGACGAAAAAAGAAAGCAGGAACAGCTATATTTATATCAGATAAAACAGATTTCAAACTCCAAAAGATAAAAAGAGACCCCAAAAGTCACTACATTATGATCAAGGGGACAATACTTCAAGAAGAAATAACACTCATTAACATATATTCACCAAAGGAAGAAGCACCAAAATATATGAGACAACTATTGTCATCTCTGAAAACAGACATCAGAGAAAACACATACATAGTGGGAGATTTCAACACACCACTATCAAAAATGGATAGATCAAAAAGACAAAAAATAAGTAAAGACACTAAAGCTCTAAATAAGGATCTAGAGCACTTTGGGTTAACAGACATCTATAGAACACTAAACTCAGAAAAAAAGGAGTACACATTTTTCTCAAGCGCACATGGATCATTCTCCAGGATCGATCACATACTGAGACACAAGACAAACATCAACAGATACACCAAGATTGAAATAATACCAACGATCTTTTCTGACCATGAAGGCATCAAACTAGAAATAAACCATAAAGAGAAGGCAAGGAACTCTCATATCTCATGGAGATTGAAACCACACTACTGGAAGAACTCTGGACTAATGAGGAGATCAAAGAAGAAATTAAAAAATTCTTTGAACTGAATGACAAGGAGGACACCAATTTCCTAAATGTATGGGCTGCAGCAAAAGCAGTAATAAGAGGAAAATATATAGCAATAGAGGCTAACATCAAGAAACAAGAAAGAACTCAAAGAAACAAACTAATCTTGAAGCTCAAAGAACTAGAAAAAGAACAACAAAAGAAACCCCAAAACCAGTATAAGAAAAGAAATAATAAAAACCAAAGCCAAAATATGAAATCGAAACTAAAAAAACAATCCAAAATATCAATGAAACCAAGAGCTGGTTCTTCGAAAAAATAAATAAAATAGACAAACCCCGAGCCAGACTCACAAAGGAAATAAAGGGAGAAAGCACAAATAAACTGGATCATAAATGAAAGAGGAGAAATCACAACGGACACAGCAGAAATCAAAAGAATAATCAGAAACTAGTATGAACAGTTATATGGAAAAAAGTTCAACAATCTAGACTAGATGGACAAATTCCTACAACTCTACAATCACCCGAAGCTAGATAAAGAAGAAATAGATCACCTAAACAGACCAATTACAAGCAGCGAAATTGAAATGGTAATCAAAAACCTCCCCAAAAACAAAAGCCCAGGACCTGATGGATTTACTAATGAATTCTAGCAAACATTCAGAAACGAATTAGTGCCTATCCTTCACAAACTCTTCCAAAAAATTGAGAAGGAAGGGATAATACCAAACATGCTCTATAAAGCCAACATTACACTAATAAAAACTGAACATGGACAAACAAAAAGAAAACTACAGGCCAATCTCCCTAATGAACACTGATGCAAAAATCCTCAATAAAATTTTAGCTATCAGAATCCAAAAATGTATCCATAAGATAATTCACCATGACCAAGTTGGATTCATTCCAGGGACACAAGGATGGTTCTACATCTGAAAATCAATCAATGTTATCCAACACATCAACAAAAAGAAATATAAAAACAATATGATAATATCAATAGATGCCGAGAAAACCTTCGACAAAGTGCAACACACATTCATGATAAAAGCCCTTGAAATTCTTGGGATACAAGGAACATACCTCAACATCATAAAGGCCATATATGACAAGCCAACAGCCAGTACCATTCTCAATGGTGAAAAGCTGAAAGCATTTCCATTAAGATCTGGAACAAGACAAGGATGTCCACTCTCACCACTGCTTTTCAATATAATACTGGAAGACCTAGCCAGAGCAATAAGACAAGAGAAAGACATCCAAGGAATCCAAATAGGAAAAGAAGTCGTCAAGCTATCACTATTTGCAGATGATATGAAAATATACACAGAGAACCCCAAAAACTCCACAGAAAAACTAATTCAACTCATCAATCAGTTCAGTAAAGTGGCAGGATACAAAATCAACATGCAAATAATCAGTAGCCTTCCTATACACAAACAATAAATCTGAAGAAGAAGAAATAAAAAAAATCCCTTTTATTATTGAAACAAAAAAAATCAAATACTTGGGAATAAATCCAACAAAAGAGGTAAAGGACCTATACAAAGAAAACTATAAAACACTGTTTAAAGAAATAGAAGACACAAAGAAGTGGAAAGTCATCCCCTGCTCATGGATTAGAAGAATAAACATTATTAAATGGCCATCCTAACGAAAGCAATATACAGATTCAATGCTATTCCAATAAAAATTTCAATGTCAATGTCATTCTTCAAAGAAATAGAACAATTATTGATGAAATTCCTATGGAATCACCAAATACACTGTATACCCAAAGCTCTCCTGGAAAAAAAAAAAAAAGGGAATGGAAGCATAACAATCCCAGACTTCAAACTATACTACAAAGTCATAATCATCAAAACTGCATGGTATTGGAACAAGAACAGACACACAGACCAATGGAATTGAATAGAAAATCCAGAAATAATTCCACAGATTTATGGTCAACTAATCTATGACAAAAGAGCAAAAATATGCATTGGAACAAAGAAAGTTGGTTCAATAAATGGTGCTGGGAAAACTGGGTCGCTACATGCAAAGAATGAAGCTTGACTACTACCTCACACCATACACAAAAACCAACTCAAAATGGATTAAAGAACTACACATAAGACCTGAAACCATAAAATACATAGAAGGAAATATAGGCGAAACACTATGTGATATACACATCAAAGACATCTTTACAGACACATCACCCAAAGCAGTGATAGTGAAGGCAAAGATCAACAGCTGGGACTATATCAAATTAAAGAGCTTCTGCATAGCAAAAGAGACAATAACCAAAACAAAGAGAAACCCCACCGACTGGGAGAACATTTTTGCACACAACAGTAATGATAAAGGACTGATCATAAAAATCTACAAAGAGCTGACAAGACTCAACAAAAACAAAGAAAATTATCCAGTCAAAAAATGGGCAGAAGAGCTAAAAAGAAACTTCTCTGAAGAGGAAATGCAGATGGCCAACAGGCATATGAAAAAATGTTCAATATCATTTGCAATCTGGGAATTGCAAATCAAAACTACCATGAGATACCATCTTACACCAGTGAGAATGGCACATATTAAAAAATCTAGCAACAACAAATGTTGGCGAGGATGTGAAGAAAAAGGAACTCTCCTGCACTGTTGGTGGGAGTGCAAACTGGTCCAACCACTATGGAGAGCTGTGTGGAGATCTTTACCTACTAAACATAGAGCTTCCATATGATCCAGCAATTCCACTCCTAGGTATTTACCCAAAGGACACAGAAACATCAGTTCCAAAGAGCACCTGACCCCTATTTTTATAGCAGCACTATTTACAATAGCTAAGCTTTGGAAACAACCACAATGCCCAAAAATAGATGACTGGATCAAGACGATGTGGTACAGGGCCTCCCTGGTGGCACAACTGTTGAGCGCTGGGTTGCGAAGCTGTCCGCATCCTCTGCAGCACCGGTTCGATCCCCGGCTGCTCCCTGGCCACGGGAGGATAGTCCCACATGGTGCGCAGACCTCTCCTGCCACCAGTTGCTCCCCTCAGCAGTGTACTTCGGTCCTTCTGCCTGCTCTGCTCCCCGCTCTGGCTCTGGTGAATTCTCTCACCCTCCCGTGCTTCTGACTGTATCCAGTGCTTGTATAAATAGATAGATAGATAGATAGATAGATAGATAGATAGATAGATAGATAGATAGATAGATAGATAGATAGATCTTTAAAAAAAAAAAGGATGTGGTACATATACACCATGGAATATTATTCAGCATTCAAAAAAGATAAACACATGCAATTTGCAGCAACATGGATGGAGCTGGAAGGGATCATGCTCAGCGAAATAAGCCAGAAAGAAAAAGAAAAATACCGGATAGTCTCAGTCATAGTAGGAATCTAGAAAACTTAAATAAGGGACTGGGAAAAAAATAACTATAAGAAAGAAAATATCAAAATCAACAAACAACTATGAACCAGAGACACTCTATGAGGGGTGTGGGGCGGGGAAGGGAGGGATGGGATCAAAATAAGGGGGTGCAATTGTATAGGGAATATAAAAATAGAATTTAAATAAAAAATAAAAAATAAATCACAAAAAAAAAAGTTGCACCGAGATCCCACAGGGAAAGGCTGGGCCTGTTGCTAGTGGTTTTGACAAGTGGGAAAAAAAAAAAAAGGACATATCCAAAAGGACATAAAAAGATGCTTATAACAATTAGTCATCAGAGAAATGAAATTCACATAACAATGAACTAGTATATACATTAAACATAATTAAATTTAAGGTATATAATTAAAACTGAACAGACTAACAATATTGGAAACAGAAATTCAAAGATAGGGAGAAAAATTTGTATTCAAAGATAGGGAGGAAAATTAGTTAGGAGATATTTTCACCGGATACTCCTTGCTTTTACCTTTGCATGACAGCCATACATATCTTTTTTGATACTTCTAAATCAATATAGACTAGCCAATGATAATCTAGGCTGGCCAACATTCAGGGCCCTGTGATGACAGGAATCCATAGGCACATACTGTTAGAAATGAAAATCCTAAGGTGACTCTCAGATCTCCTGAAACAGAATCTACATTTTAACAAGGTCTCCAGAAGATAGATAGATACTAATGTTTGGTCTAGGCCACCTCACGCTGTGCTCATTTGTTTTTCTTTTGCTTCCCCAAGCCACCTTACTGCCCAGCCATCCTTTGAATCTATGAGTATTTCTCACTGGATTTCAGCTTAAAACGGAGGAGGAGGGAATGAGCATAGGTGTGGAATGTAATCACCTTCTCTGATATAATTTTGACTAAGGTAAGTCACTTTAATATTAACTCCTCCCTCCTTTCATGAATTCTGACATTAAATTCATTGAGTGTTGCCCCACTGTTCTATCCCTTATTTAGTAAGTAGCCACACTCCAGTTTGTATGATGAGGATAACTTTTATGGGGTAGCCTCCTACAAGAATATAGAACTCTGTCCTCTTTAAAATAATGTACAGTTAGCCCAGACAAGACCATACAATTCAGAGCACTCAGAGTAACATACACAACTGAAGTTTTCTATAAACATGTCAGTAATATATTCTGTGTTGGAAAATACTGTATAAAATGCAGTTTCACTGAGACAATGAACACTGGACTGACTTGATGTTTATGGACTGTAATACCCTGTGGGGCAACTTGGACTTCTTACACATGTTCAAATCCACAATGCCCAGAACAACTTAGCTTTTTCCTTAAGGGAATTCTTGGACACTAATGTGGAAATTTTACGTCTTTACACCTTCGTCTTCTGGCAAAAGCATACATTTATACAATTGGTTGACTCTGGTATTCAAAACAAACATATATGTGACATTTTTTCTGAGCTTGACAAAAAGAAGTCTCCATAATGATGCAGCATGCAAAGAATTGTGACCTATGTTTTCATTCCAATGCTACTGTATTTTTATCCACTCTAGAAAACTAACACTTTGAGAGGATCTTCTCAATTTTGCACAAGCATGGGTAAGTTAGAAATAATTTTTCTAATATTCATCATCCCATTATAGAAAAAGTTAAACTACTGTATTAATTCAAAATAATTTAGGTTGGGTTCAAGATGCAAAAGTAGCCAGAAGAAAAAAATTACTTAGATTAATTAGATTACTTAGATTATTTATTTAATCAATGTATTTTATTTTTGTGCTGTCAGGATAAATAAAACACCAAAGACTAAACCATTCCCCTTCAATGTTTGATTCACCTGTTATCATAATGACTTTATAAGGCAGTTATTGGTAAATAGTAACTTTAAACAATTTTCATTTGAACTGGGTTAAAGATTCAAGGGATAATGTTTCCTATGTAAGAAATCTTTGTGGTTGTTCTCATAAAGAGTTACATTCTCTTTAACAATCACCTTCTCTGAATAAAACTAGTGACTAAGGTAAGTCACTTTAAGATTATTTCCTCTCTCCTTTCATGCATTCTGACATTAAATTCATTTACCACTACTCTATCTCTTACATAGTGTGTACCCACACTCTATGTGACTTAGGTAATTTTTAATTATTAAGTTATCTGGAAGGCAAAGAAGAAACCCGATGCAAAACAAACTTATTTAACAGCAATAATTACATATCCTGCTATTTAGATCACCAGCTTTAGGTTCCAGTCTTTGGTATGATGTATTCTGCTAATAAAACAGGTGATCTTAAGTAAAACCAAAGAATATCTAGAGAAAATTCTAATAACTGTTAATAACAAAAAGTAATTTAAATATGGCAAAAAACTATCAAGCAGTGAACACTTAAGTATACATGAATATATAATGTAAAATTAAAATCAAAGTCTCTTTTTACACAAACACCACAGAAAATAAAGTTGGAATTATAGGTGACAGAAATAAAGGATTCCCAGAGCTGACAACTTTTAATGAGAACCAGTTAAGACAACTATTTACTGCTCACATCTGAACATTTCTCCTATTTCATCTGCAGTCTTTCTCTTACATATCACACTACTTCATTGCTTTGTCTTTCCACATTGCCTTGTCTCCATTATTTTCTGCTTCCTGTGTTAGCTTCCTCTGGTTTTCATTTCAACTACGTAATTACTTATTCAAGTCCCCCCGCCCTTCTTCTCTCAATGTCCTCCTCTGGCTTTTGAAAACTTTCATGACAGTATTCTGCAGGACAAAAATTCACATCTGTCTATGAGCATAGATAAAAGCCAAATAAAATAAATGTCCTCCACAGTTGTCAGAGCAGTTTCATTTTCCTCACTGTTGTACCACTTGCTTCCCATTCACTTATTATCCTCTGACCTCAACTCCACAACAAACCCCATAGTGCTCTTTAAAAAGCCACTCTATAAACAAGCCTGTTTAAAAACAAAAATGAAAAATATAAAAAGCCACTATGAGTCTCTCAGTTTCCATACTAAATGATCTGCTTTGTTTGTTTGTTTTGTATCCAAGCAGAGCATTCATTCTGGATTTTTGCACTGTATTTCAATTTGCCCTTCTTTAGTGTTTTAGTGTTCACAACATTAATTATATAATTCACACCTGCTTCTCAGTTCATGCTGCTTAATATCCTTTTCTGGTCTCTCACTAAGCCTTTTGGGTGAACCAAGGTTCCTGGATGCAAGAGGAAGTGAGATAACTGAGTAGAAACTGGCTCTAAAAGAGACATGAAAGGGAGGTTGGAGAATCCACTGAAAAGTGTGCAGGGACATAATTAAAAAAGGAGCCCATCAATAGCCAATGTCATGTCCCAACACTAGCTCAATGAGAGTTGTTGTCACTCTCCCTGAATTTGGACCACCAGAAACTCATACCGACAATGTCACTATTGTGGATACAGGACACAACTGCTGGCCTTCATAGGATTGCCTTTGAATCTAATACTCTCTTTTGTACCTGCACCTCTTTATTCCTCTCCCCATATTCCAGATGTAGGTTCAGTGAATCGACTTGCCAAATCCAGGCATCCCTCTCACTCTAGGACAAAGGGGAATGGGAAAGTGAGTTTCTAGCTCTTTGGGCTTCTTGACTGGGTGGTTACCTCTGCAAGACACAAAGATTAGGTGGTAGAAAAGGGGATCAGATGTTGGCCATCTAATACATGCTGTGCATTTTCTTTGTAATCTCTTTCCTATACCTTCAAGTTTTTTTCTATTCCTTCTCTCTTTCTGCACACATTTCAATGGACATCCTATTTCAGTCTCCCCCATCACTCTTGATATTATTTCCGTTAAAATCTAGTAGACTCTTGCCTATAATCTCATTTTGCCTGGATGTTCAGAGGACACTCTCCACAATAGCACTGCCACTGAATTCTTGATTCAATTTTTGATGACCCTCAGCTCAATCAGTTGAGTCCTCTCTGCTTCACTGACATGCCCTGCATGTCTAACGTCACCAAGTCCTCATACCTCTACTGTCTAAAACCCTTTGCCTCTATTTGTCTTCCTTGTCACTCCCAAGGTCCTATCACCCAAGGGCTAGGAATGTTATCTCAACTTGAGCACTTCACATTTTATTTTTTAATACTTTATTTTATATAATTCTTACATCATTTTTCATTTTTGCAATGTATGCATTATCATTTTGGTTATATTCCCCATACAATTGCACCCCCCCCCTTATTTCGACCCTAGTCCTTCCTCTCCCCTTCCTTCCCCCAACCAATAGTGTGTGTTTGGTTTATAGTTGCTTGTTGTTTTTGATTTTTACTTTGTATTAATTAGTCTTTTTCCTGGTCTCTTATTTAGGTGTTCTAAATTCCTGCTATGAGTGAGACCATCTGGTATTTTTCTTTTTATTTCTGACTTATTTCGCTGAGCATGATCCCTTCCAGCTCCATCCATGTTGCTGCAAACTGCATGTGTTTATCTTTTTTGATTGCTGAGTAATATTCCATTGTGTATATGTACCACATCTTCTTGATCCAGTCATCATTTTTGGGCATTTGGGTTGTTTCCATAGCTTAGCTATTGTAAATAGTGCTGCTATAAACAAAGGGATGCAGGTGCCCTTTGGAATGAATGTTTCTGTGTCATTTGGGTAAATATCTTGGAGTGGAATTGCTGGATCATATGGAAGCTCTAGCTTTAGTAGGTCATGAAATCTCCACACAGCTCTCCATAGTGGCTGGACCTGTTTGCACTCCCACCAAAGGTGCAGATGAGTTCCTTTTTCTCCACAACCTCACCAACATATGTTGTTGCTAGTTTTTTAAATATGTGCCATTCTCACTGGTGTAAGATGGTATCTCATTGTAGTTTTGATTTGCATTTCCCTATTACAAGTGATGTTGAACATTTTTTCATATGACTGTTGGCCGTTTGCATTTCTTCTTTGTGGAAGTTTCTTTTTAGTTCTTCTGCCCATTTTTTGACTGCATTATTTTCTTTATTTTTGTTGAATCTCATCAGCTCTTTGTAGATTTTTGTGATCGGTCCTTTATCATTAGTGTTGGAATACTTCACATTTTAATCATGTGGAGGGTATTGGTTTTTAAGTGTTGATTCTTATATCCTTCTGACAAACTGAATTAATTTCTACCTTAAAACTTCAAAATGAGTCCTCCCCTGGTGGCACAGAGGTTGAGTGCTGGGTTGCAAATCTGCCTGCAGTCTCTGCACGCCATTCCATCCTGGGCTGCCAGCAAGTGTCCCACATGGTGTGCCGACCTCCCCTGCCAAGTCCAATGCTCCCCTCAGCAGTGTATTTCCTCAGTTTGTCTGTTCTGTTCCCCGCTCTGGCTCTGGCTCATTCTCTCACTCTCCCGCGCTTCTGACTGTACCCAGTGCTTGCATAAATAAATAAATAAATCTTTAAAAAACAAAAAACCAAAAAACACAAAAGAAATCTTCACAATGGTACTGCTCTAAACAAGACACTGACATGTAGCTTCTTTCAAAATGACTACACACCAATTACATTGCCCTGAACAGTGCTTTGACTGTAGTTTCCTATCCATGATGTCTAAATTTACTAACATTAACCTCAAAAATTCACTATTAACCTCAAACATTGACCTGGAAAATACACTCTATTGGGTCTCCTTGTAGCAGGTTGAGCGAAGTGCTTTAAAGCTGTCTGCACCTCTGCAGCCGGGTTCAACTCCCAGCTGCTCAGGGAGACATCCTCTCCTGTCTCACCTGCTGCACCCCTCAGCAGTGTTTTCAGTGTGCCTGCTCCACTCCCTGCTCTGTCTCTGATGAATTATCTCACTCTCCCCGGCCTCTGGCCTGTACCACACTTCTTGCATAAATAAATAAATCTTAAAAATAAAATAAATAAAATTAAAAAATGGCTCTGCAGTATTTCAGTGTATGTGTCTTACCTGACAAAAGAAGCACAAAATCCTTCACATGACATTCAATTTTATTATCATCCAGATTTTGAAAGTTTATTCAACTGCCTCAGATTCCAACTTTTGGTCTCAAAATTTCCCTAAAATTCTCACATCCCTCCTAATTTTTGAGCATGGTCCAATAGTTCCTTTTTATAACATATTACTTCCTGTATATTTTTAAGCTGAACATATTGTACTTATACTAATTGTTGAAATCCCCAAAGTAGCTACCTCCTATATAGTAATATTATTTCAAACTGAAAGGGCATTCTGATAGGGATATCATTTATCTTAAATTGATTGCCTCTGCCAATTTATAATTTACAAATCCACTATGAATGCCTTTTGATATTTATTGCATTTCATTTCAGGGAACATCCAATGAGACATGGAAAAGGAAAATGCATCCTTGCTGACAGAGTTTGTTCTCACAGGACTTACATATCAACAGGAGTGGGGAATCCCCTTGTTCCTGGTGTTCTTGGTGATATACCTCTTCACCATTGTGGGGAACCTTGGTCTTATTTCTCTCATCTGGAATGACTCTCAACTTCACATCCCCATGTACTTGTTCCTTGGAAGCTTAGCCTTTGTGGATGCTTTAATATCCTCCTCAGTGACACCCAACATGTTGGTCAAATTCTTTGCCAGGAGTAATGTAATGCATCTTTCGGAATGCATGATGCAATTCTTTTCGTTTGCATTTAGTGCAACCACAGAATGTTTTCTCTTGGCAGCTATGGCATATGATCGCTATGTAGCCATATGCAACCCTTTACGTTACCCAGTGATGATGACCAACAGATTATGCACCCAGCTAATAGTCTCCTCATTTCTAAGTGGCATCATTCATTCCACGATTCATACAGGTTTAGTATTCAGATTAACATTCTGCAATGACAACATATTACATCACTTTTTCTGTGATATTGAACCTTTGTTTATGATTTCCTGTACTGACCCTTCCATTAATATTCTAATAGTTTATATTTTCTCTGGGTCCATTCAGGTATTCACTATTACAACTGTTCTTGTTTCTTATACACTGGTTCTCTTTACAATCTTAAAAAAGAAGTCTCTAGAGGGTATAAAGAAGGCCTTCTCAACCTGCGGAGCCCACCTTCTATCTGTGTCTTTATATTATGGCCCTCTTCTCTTTATGTATGTGCGCCCTACTTCTGTAAAGTCAGCAGATCAAGATATGACGGACTCGCTATTTTACACTGTCATAATTCCTTTCTTAAATCCAATTATCTACAGCCTGAGAAATAAGAAAGTCATAGATTCACTGACAAAATTGATAAAGAGAAATGATTAGACATCATACTAATAGCTGTTCTCCAGTAAAGCAGTCACAAAATTGTGCGTATTAGGTGTTGTTTGTTATGTGCTGATTAGAGTTCAAACCTTATTGCTATGATAATTTTCCTATTACTTTAATGACTTAATGTGTAAATACATAATGAACTCCTTAAAGCTTGTTAGGTTATTTAAAAACATACAAGTAATTTTAATCAAGTGCTCACGACATACTAAAATAACTTAAGGAAGAAACAAGTGGAACATTTAACATGCTTGTAGTGCTCTTCAAAGTGACTTTATAAATACATTAATTAAGTGCTAAAATAGGCTGTGTCTCTGTGATGCACCTGAATATGAACATTGGGAATATAAGTGAGCAGCCTGGAGACTCGTATCATATGGAAATGCACAGTGTTGGCCCATTTGTGCTTGAGTAATTCAGGCCAAATTACAGAAATACTGCTAGCATCAAAATGTCTTTAATTCCATTTTATGGAGACTTGGTGAATTTTACCTCTGTGGTGAAGTCAAAACTTGGTCTCTGAGAAATGAAACAAAACAGGGACATAATGCAGAAAACATGCAGAGAGTGAAGGCAGGGCCAAACTCAAGAGGAGCCCCTCCTCAGAATACATCCATGAATAGCAGGATATAGGGTAACTCTATAAGGATAGTAACAAAGGATAACTCTCTTTGTTATCTTCTCAGGAAATTTCTATCTCTGTGTATTACGTTCTTGGGTCATCTTACTAAGTCAGAAACATAAGTGATTGCATTGAAGGATTTAAATGAGGATGGCTTAGAGGAGAGAGATGAGGTAGATTAGGAAGGAAATGGTCTCAATCTTCAGAATGAAAACAAAGATGCAGTAGATATAAATCTTTGGTATGTAAAGGTTACTGGAATGTGTATTGACCTTGAGGGGCTTTAGATGCCTCTTACCAAAGTTCAAATAATATTAAGAGGGTATGCAGACATGCTGTTCAGTTGCTGTCTGGAAAGGCATTAAAATGAGCAAGAATTTGATTGCTTTGTGCTTAACTCATTGCTGGGTAGTTTTCCTCACATTCCATATTATTAAAATATAGTAAGTGTCCTTTTTTTTAAAGATTTATTTATTTATACATACAAGAACTGGGGCACTGGCCAGAGTTTTGGGGGGTGAGAGGATTGCCCAGAGACAGAGTGGGGAACAGAACAGGCAGATCCTCTGAAACACACTGCTGAGGGGAGCAGTGGACGAGTCAGGAGAGGTCTGCTGTGCCATATGGGTCACCTCCCTGACCAGGGATTGAACTTGTGCTGTAGTGGCTGTGCTGAGATTCACAGTTTGCATCTTAACCCCTTGTGCCACGAGGGAAGCCCCCAATAAGTGTCCTATTTTTAGGCCCTTCTCTACCATTCCTCTCTCAACATTAAAATTGCACACACATTCTTACTAATACCATTGCTACCCTTATCCTCAAATCCTTGCCTCTGTGTTGGAGAATTTTTAGTTACTCATCCCTTTTAGCTCACTGATGTTCACTTTCTTTCTGAACATAGCTGCCTGATCATTCTTTGCAAAATAACTCTGATTAAATTGTATCCCTCTCAATTATTTTGAATGGTCACTGCTGCCAGATTATACATGAATAAATATCACCCCACATAGCTGAGATGCCTTCAAAGAAAATCTGGCTTTAACTATACAGTTTAATTCTGCACAATTTCTATTGAACTCTGGGTTAAACCACAAGAGAATTATTGAACACTCTGTTGAAAACCTCATTGATTATTTCATCCGGCATTCAAGTAGGTCTCCCCACAGAGACTCTTCCCTAACCTACTGCCTCATTATCATTAAAATTGAAATGGTATATTTCTTCCAGGTCTATTCCAAATGTTACTACTTCCATGATGTATTTACCAATCCTTTCAAAGAGATTGAAACCCATTTCAAGCTTGTAAGAGGTTATTTACTCTTCTTATTTTTGGCCTACAAACCGTTTTAGTTATAATTTAGAAATCTTTATACATTTTGTAACAGGTAGTAGAATGCCTACACTCCCGCTTATTAATAAATATTTATAAAATATTTGTAAAATTAAAATGATCTTACACGCCTATAGAGAAAATTCCAAATAGGGTATTACTCTTTTATATTTGTAGTAACCCAATGGTTTACTGGGTCTGGGATGGTTGCTGCACACCACCTTATCCCTCAAGTTTCTCTCATGACAATCTCTACTGTCACAAAAGCAAAATATTCTTGTTCTTATTACTAGCATAGTTCTTGGAATACAGTATGACATAATATCTGAGGGAAGTCTCATAATTAGAAGCTTGGTGAAAGATACAAAATATAGACGAATTTAAGACAAATAACACTGGCTTTACTTATTCTACCAAATCAATACCAACAACCTCTGGAAATACCGTCAAACACAGCCAGACATATATGGCATTCCTATTTGCCAGAATATGTCTGACCAATTCCAATATGGTATAGGCAGGAAAAGGGTGAGCCAGGTGAAAGAAAAATAGGGCTATTATCTTTTTAATGTACGTAGGAATAGTACTGAATTTGAATTCACAGAAGGGACTTGTTTTGTTTTGGGATTTAGCTGTTGGTTGTTTTCTGAATCGAGCCTTATTATATCTTGAAAAAAGATGCATTTTTAAGTATAGTATTGACCTCTGTTTGACTTCTAATCAGAGTAAAATGATAGGACATATATATTGCCTACCTTTGTCTTTATTAAGAGTTCTAAAATGGAGTGTGTCCCACATCGCCATTTTAGAACAGGGACATTTATTCAGTAAAGACTGCCTGAAACCAGCAGAAGGCTCTCAGAGGAGCCATAGGTGAGTTGGGAATTTCGCCCATGCCAGGCCCCTTCTGGTCTGCAGTTCAAGCCCAGTGGAGTAGCGGAAACGCACTGCCGGGGCAGACCAGGCACGCAGAGAGTGCGTCCAGCATCGCCATTTTAGAACAGGGATATTTCTTCAGTAAAGACTGCCTGAAACCAGCAAAAGGCTCCTCGAGGAGCCAGAGGTGAGCTGGGAAGTTTGCCCATGCCAGGCCCCTTCTGGCCTGCAGTCCAAGCCCAAAGGGGGAGCGGGTACCCACTGCCAGGGCAGACCAGGCAAGCAGGGAGTGAGTCCCACATTGCCATTTTAGAACAGGGATATTTCTTCAGTAAAGACTGCCTGAAACCAGCAGAAGGCTCCTGGAGGAGCCAGATGTGAGCTGGGAAGTTCGCCCACGCCAGGCCCCTTCTGGCCTGCAGTCTGAGCCCAGAGGGGGAGCGGGAATCCACCCCCAGGGCAGACCAGGTGCGTAGGGAAGCATGTCCCCACATCAGCATTTTAGAACAGGGGCCTTTCTTCAGTAAAGACTGCTTGAAACCGACAGATGACTCCCAGAGGAGCCAGAGGGGAGTGGAAAAGTTCACCCAAGATGCCGGCCAGTCCCAACAACACAGTGTCCCAATGCATGAGGCCAATTAGAAAACAGTCAGTAGGGAGTAGAAGAACCACACGGAACCTAGCAACTCCTCAGGAAAAAGCACACCACAAAAAGAAAACCACCCCCACAGATTGCAATGACAGTAACTTGGAAGAACTTCTGAGCCTTACAAAAAGGGAATTTAAAATAGCCATGATTAAAAAACTGACAGAAGTCATAAAGGAGAACAATGATAAGGGGAAAATAATAAACAATCAGAAGAAAGAAATTGAGTCCCTAAAGAGGGAAGTAAAAGAAATGCAGGAGATCAAAGAATAAATGGAGGCACTAAAGTACTCTGGGAAAAGCAATGAAAGCAGATTAGATGAAATGGAAGAACGAATAAGTACTCTTGAAGACACAGAAATAAAAAGAACCAAAACAGAAAAGGAAAGAGAAGTACGAAGGATAAAGACAGAAGAAAGACTTTGGGAACTATCTGATTCCATGAGGAAAGGAAATACAAGAGTTATAGGAATACCAGAAGGAGAGGAGAGAGATGTATGAACAGAGAAAATATTTAAGGAGATAATTGAAGAGAACTTCCCAAACATGAAGAAGGAGCTGAAAATTGATATACAAGAAGCAAGAAGAACATCAAACATCTATGACGAAAGGAAAAATATAGCAAGACACATAATAGTAAACCTCCCAAGACTCCGGTAAAGGAAAAAATTATGAAGCTGACAAGAGGGAAGAAACAGATAACATTCAAAGGAAAACCAATTAGGCTGACATCAGACTTCTCTGAAGAAACACTACGGGCAAGTAGAGAGTATAGGGACATAGTCAACAGACTCCAAGAAAAAAGATGCCAGCCAAGAATACTCTATCCTGCAAAGCACTCCTTCCTCTATGAAGAAAGAATAAGGACCATCCCAGACAAACAGAAACTCTGGAATTTCATTACGACTAAACCCCCACTCCAAAAAATACTACAAGGAGTCCTAAACCCAGAACCTCAGAGTAATGAATAACAATGAAAGAAGGCCAAAAAAAAAAAAAAGTTATTAAAGAATAAATAAATAAAAATAAAGGAAAGACAAACACAATGGCAAATACAGATGCTAACATATCAATATTAACTCTAAATGTAAATGGACTAAACTCTTCAATAAAAAGACACAGAGTCACAGGCTGGATGAAGAAACAAAACCCAACCTTTTGCTGTCTCCAGGAAACACATTTAGCCACAAAAGATAAAAACACATTTAGCCACAAAAGTTAAAGGATGGAAAACAATCCTACAAGCAAATGGACCAAAAAAGAAAGCAGGAACAGCTATACTTATATCAGATAAAACAGATTTCAAACTCAAAAAGATAAAAAGAGACCCCAACGGTCACTACATTATGATCAAGGGGACAATACCTCAAGAAGAAATAACACTCATTAACATATATTCACCAAAGGAAGGAGCACCAAAATATATCAGACAACTATTGTCATCTCTGAAAACAGACATCAGAGAAAACACATACATAGTGGGAGGTTTCAACACACCACTATCAACTATGGATAGATCAACGAGACAAAAAATAAGTAAAGACACTAAAGCTCTAAATAAGGATCTAGAGAGCTTTGGCTTAACAGACATCTATAGTACGCTTAACTCAAAAAAAAAAACAAAAAACAAAAAAAAAACGGAGTACACATTTTTCTCAAGCACACATGGATCATTCTCCAGGATCGATCACATACTGGGACACAAGACAAACATCAACAGATACAACAAGATTGAAATCATATCAACCATCTTTTCTGACCATGAAGGCATCAAACTAGAAATAAACCATAAAGAGAAGGCAAGGAACTCTCCTACCTCATGGAGATGAAACCACACTACTGGAAAACCTCTAGACTAACGAGGAGATCAAAGAAGAAATTAAAAAATTCTTTGACTTGAATGACAATAATACCAATTTCCTAAATGTATGGGATACAGCAAAAGCAGTAATAAGAGGAAAATATATAGCAATAGAGGCTAACATCAAGAATCAAGAAAGAACTCAAAGAAACAACCTAATCTCGAAGCTCAAAGATCTAGAAAAAGAACAACAAAAAAACCCCAAAACCAGTAGAAGAAAAGAAATAATAAAAACCAAAGCAGAAATAAATGAAATTGAAACTAAAAAAACAATCCAAAAGATCAATGAAACCAAGAGCTGGTTCTTCGAAAAAATAAATAAAATAGACAAACCCCTAGCCAGGCTCACAAAGGAAAAAAGGGAGAAAGCACAAATACACAGGATCATAAATGAAAGAGGAGAAATCACAACGGACACAGCAGAAATCAAAAGAATAATCAGTAACTACTATGAACAGTTATATGGAAACAAGTTCAACAATCTAGAGGAGATGGACAAATTCCTACAACTCTACAATCACCCGAAGCTAGATAAAGAAGAAATAGAACACCTAAACAGACCAATTACAAGCAGCGAAATTGAAATGGTAATTAAAAACCTCCCCAAAAACAAAAGCCCAGGACCTGATGGATTTACAAATGAATTCTACCCAAACATTCAGAGACGAATTAGTGCCTATCCTTCACAAAACTCTTCCAAAAAATTGAGAAGGAAGGGACAATACCAACAACGTTCTATGAAGCCAATATTACACTAATACCAAAACCGAATAAGGACAACCACAAAAAGGAAAACTATAGGCCAATCTCCCTAATGAACACTGATGCAAAAATCCTCAATAAAATTTTAGCTATCAGAATCCAACAATGTATCCATAATTCACCACGACCAAGTTGGATTCATTCCAGGGGCACAAGGATGCTTTAACATCCGAAAATCAATCAACGTTATCCAACACATCAACAAAAAGAAATATAAAAACCATATGATAATATCAATAGACGCTGAGAAAGCTTTCGACAAAGTGCAACACCCATTCATGATAAAAGCCCTTGAAATTCTTGGGATACAAGGAACATACCTCAACATCATAAAGGCCATCTATGACAAGCCAACAGCCAGTATCATTCTCAATGGTGAAAAGCTGAAAGCAATTCCATTAAGATCTGGAACAAGACAAGGATGTCCACTCTCACCACTGCTTTTCAATATAATACTGGAAGTCCTAGCCAGAGCAATAAGACAAGAGAAAGACATCCAAGGAATCCAAATAGGAAAAGAAGAAGTCAAACTATCACTATTTGCAGATGATATGATAATATACATAGAGAACCCCAAAATCTCCACAGAAAAACTAATTCAACTGATCAATCAATTCAGTAAAGTGGCAGGATACAAAATCAACACGCAAAAGTCAGTAGCCTTCCTATACACAAACAATAAATCTGAAGAAGAAGAAATCAAAACAACCATCCCTTTATTATCAAAACAAAAATAATCAAATACTTGGGAATAAATCTAATAAAAGAGGTAAAGGACCTATACAAAGAAAACTATAACACACTGTTTAAAGAAATAGAAGAAGACACAAAGAAATGGAAAGTCATCCCCTGCTCATGGATTGGAAGAATAAATATTATTAAAATGATCATCCTGCCAAAAGCAATATACAGATTCAATGCTATTCCAATAAAAATTTCAATGTCATTCTTCAAAGAAATAGAACAATTATTGATGAAATCCCTATGGAATCATCAAAAACCCCGAATAGCCAAAGCTCTCCTGAAAAAAAAAAGAAGGGAATGGAAGCATCTCATTCCCAGACTCAAACTATATTACAAAGCCATAATCATCAAAACTGCATGGTATTGGAATAAGAACAGACACAGAGACCAATGGAATTTAATAGAAAAATCCAGAAATAAACCCACAGATTTATGATCAACTAATCTTTGACAAAGGAGAAAAGAATATGCATTGGAGAAAATAAATTTGGTTCAATTAATGGTGCTGGGAAAACTGGGTCACCACATGCAAAAGAATGAAGCTTGACTACTACCACACACCATACACAAAAATCAACTCAAAATGGATTAAAGAACTAGACATAAGACCTGAAACCATAAAATACATAGAAGGAAATATAGGCGAAACACTATGTGATATGCACATCAAAGACATCTTTACAGACACATCACCCAAAGCAGTGATAGTGAAGGCAAAGATAAACAGCTGGGACTACATCAAATTAAAGAGCTTCTGCACAGCAAAAGAGACAATAACAAAAGCTAAGAGAAACCCCACCGACTGGGAGAACATTTTTGCACACAACACTAACAGTAAAGGACTGATCACAAAAATCTGCAAAGAGCTGATGAGACTCAACAAAAACAAAGAAAATAAACCCGTCAAAAAATGGGCAGAAGAGCTAAAATGAAACTTCTCTGAAGAGGAAATGCAAATGGCCAACAGGCATATGAAAAAATGTTCAACATCACTAGTAATCAGGGAAATGCAAATCAAAACTACCATGAGATACCATCTTATACCAGTGAGAATGGCACATATTAAAAAAACTAGCAACAACAAATGTTGGCGAGGGTGTGGAGAAAAAGGAACTCTCATGCACTGCTGGTGGGAGTGCAAACTGGTCCAACCGCTATGGAGAGCTGTGTGGAGAATTTTTGACCTACTAAACATAGAGCTTCCATATGATCCAGCAATTCCACTCCTAGGTATTTACCCAAAGGACACAGAAGCATCAATTCCGAAGAGCACCTGCACCCCTATGTTTATAGCAGCACTGTTTACAATAGCTAAGCTTTGCAAACAACCCAAATACCCAAAAATAGATGACTGGATCAAGAAGATGTGGTACATATACACCATGGAATACTACTCAGCATTCAAAAAAGATAAACACATGCAATTTGCAGCAACATGGATGGAGCTGGAAGGGATCATGCTCAGCGAAATAAGCCAGAAAGAAAAAGAAAAATACCGGATGGTCTCACTCATAGCAGGAATCTAGAAAACTTAAATAAGGGACCAGGAAAATGAATAACTATAAGAAAGTGAAAATCAAAATCAACAAAATACTATGAACCAGAGACACTCTATGGAGGCTGGGTAGCAGGGAGGGGAGGGATAGGGGTCAAAATAAGGGGGTTGCAATTTTATGGGGAATATAAAAATAAAATTTATTTTTAAAAAAAGAGCTCTATGAGATGTTTACTAATAAAGGTTTCTAACCTAAAAAAAAAAATCTACATCCAGACATAAATTTAAACTAGAATCTGGACATTCTGTGGGCCAGGGAAGATAAAATTAACCAAATCCATAGCAGAGGATAAAAGCTATACAGACCAGGGCCTCCCTGGTGGCGCAGCGGTTGAGAGCTGGGTTCTGAAGCTGCCCGCAGACTCTACAGCACTGGTTCGATCCCGGCTGCTCCCTGGCCACCTGCGGAGGGTCCCACATGGCGCGCAGACCTCTCCTGCCGCCCGCTGCTCCCCTCAGCAGTGTACTTTGATCCTTCTGCCTGCTCTGCTACCCGCTCTGTCCTGATGAATTCTCTCACCCTCCCGCGCTTCTGACTGTACCCAGTGCTTGTATAAATAAATAAATCGTTAAAAAAAATTTTTAAAAAATTAAAAAAAATAAAAAGCTATACAGACCAACAAACCAGAAAATGATGCAGTGCTGCTTGGGACTGTAATCCCTCCTCTCTGTCCTCCCACCATAAGGATGTCAGGACTTTAAAGGAAATTGGAGGCCCAACCATAGACCTGAAGTCTTAAAGAAGGGAGCACACAGAAGTGCACACAGAAAGATGCAGTCTGATCACAAGAAAAGGAACACCATGGTAATGTCTGTTCAGTTTTCCCCCACGATACCATGACAGGTCTACTTTGCACTTCCCGCCTTCCATACTTGCCCCTGATCTAGAAAGAGAAACCTAAAACTAAAAACACAGCTCCACCTCCCAGGCAAAAAGAAAAGCACCCATGAAGTAACCAAATGTACAAGGAGAGCACATTTTGTAACCAGATCAAATATCCTAGCAATATGGAATCTCATAAAAGAATAATAAACTACCTAAAATCAAACTTCAACACAGATGTAATAATAAAAACTGGTACCCAGAAAACTGGACAACTACATGGAAAAGAATGAAACAGACCACCCCTGACAGTGTCTAACAGTATACACAAAAATTAGTTCAGTATGAACTAAGGACTGAAATGTAAGACTTGAAATAATAAAATACATAGAAGAAAACATAAGTAACAAGCTCCTCAACTAATAGCCTTAGTAATATTTTTGTGAATGTCTCTAGAAGCAAGACTAACAAACAAAAATTAACAACTGAGACTACATCAAACTTAAATAACTATGCAAGAAAGAACCATTATTAAAAGGAAAATGTGACCTATAAAATGAGAACACATTTGTCTATATCAGAGTTGATATTTTATATGTATAAAGAACTCATGAACTCCAACAACAAAAAGATAAGCAGCCTGAATAAAAGTGAGTAGAGGATCTGAATAGACACTTTGCCAAAGAAGACATAGAAATAGTAGCCAAACGCACAGAACACTTTTCAACATGTCTTATCAGGAAAATGCAAATCAAGGTAACAATAAGGTATCATGTCACACTGAAGAATGGCTGTTATCTTGCAATAAAGTAAAAATCAACATCAACAAGCAACTATAGACCGAGACACTTTATAGTGGGGTTGGGGGTAGAGAAGAGTGATTAGGGTCCGAAAAAGGGGGTGTGAATTGTATGGGGAATATAACCAAAATGAAAATGCATACATTATGCAAAAATGAAAAATGATGTAAGAATTATATAAAATAATTAAAAAAGCAAAAATAAAAAGAATGGCTATTATCATAAAGACAAGAAACAACTAACTATGGTGAGGATGTGGAGAGAAGGGAACTCTCATTACTACTGGTGGTAACATAAGTTGGTGCAGCCATTGTGAAAAACAATATGGACACTCCTCAAAAGATAAGAATACAGAGAACAGGGGCCGCCATCACCATGGCCACCGCTGCAAATAGGCCTAACGCAGGCGGGTCGCGGGACATTCTTGGCGCATTTTGGGCTGGATGATAATTTCAAGTATTCACTGCTCAGTACTGCTTCTACCTTTCTGTAACACAGTATTTATAATCTTCAGCAGCATTGATTTATTTCATCCTATACAGTGGCTGTCAGATTCTTTCAATGACTTATGTAGCTCCTATGTAATCTTTTACCACCTGCTGCTGTCAGTGGCAACAATAATAAGTATTTTCAGTGTGGAATTCTATGCAGTTTTTCCTTCTATTCCCTGCTCCAGACTGGCGCTGATAGGGAAGATTATTCATCCTCAGCAGCTCATGCACTCATTTATTCATGCTGCAATGGGAATGATGATGGCTTGGTGTGCTGCAGTGATAACCAAGGGCTGATACAGTTTTCTCGTGGTCCTTGCACTGGTACTGAGAGTTTAGATAACCCTGCTGCACCAACCTGCTTAAATGAATATCACCTTTTCTTCTTATTGGCTGGAGCATTTATGGGCTATAGCTATAGTCTGCTGTATTTTATTAAAAACATGAACTATCTTCCATTTCCCATCACACAGCAGTACAAGTTCTTATGCCTTAGGAGATCTCTGCTCTTACTAATTAAACGGAGTTGTGTGGAATCACTGTTCCTGATTAGAAATTTCTGCATTGTGTATTATTTCCTTGGCCATATTCCCAAAGCTTGGATTAGCACTGCTATGGACCTTCAGATAGATGAGCAGTTCCATAGGCCACTTGACACTGTGAGTGGCCTCTTGAATCTCTCTTTACTCCACCATGTCTGGCCGTGCGGTGTCTTTCTCCTGATGACGTGGTACATCTCATGGATACTCTTCAAAATCTTTGCCACGGAGGCTCATCTATTCCCTGTTTAACCACCATTTGCAGAAAAGTCAAATGAATGACTCCCTAAAGTTTTAAACAGCAATCCTCCTCTCATCATAAAGTATTTGGCCTGGCAGGACCTGATGTTGCTTTCTCAATATTCTCCTTCAAGAAGACAGGAAGTTTTTAGGCTTAGCCAACCAGGTGGACATCCCCACAACTGGACTGCCATTTCAAGGCAATATTTGAATCTTTTAAATGATATGACTCAGAAACTGGTTCTCTATCAAGAAACTGCTGCTACAAATGGGAGAGTAATATCTTCATCATGTCCAGTAGAACCAAAGAAATTAAATTCTCCAGAAGAAACTACTTTCAGACTCCAAAATCTAGCCAGATGCCTCGGTCTTCAGTGCCATCATTAGTTAAAACATTGCTATTTCCCTCAAAATTATCTATACCTGACGTTGCAAGTCCCATGGGAACTTCTTTTGGCTCTAGTGTAGTGAACTGGATGGCTGGAATTTTTGATGTAAACACCTGCTATGGGTTTCCTCAAAGTCCTCATCTAGTAAGAAGAGGGTCAAGATTATGGACTTCTGCCTCTGATCAGCAAGTGACTGAATTTTCTAATCCTCTATCTACTACTATTAGTGCTGAGGGTAAAACAGTAAAACAGCCAAGTGTGATTTATTCATGGATTCAGAATAAACGTGAACAGATTAAGAATTTCTTGTCAAAACGTGTGCTAATAATGTATTTTTTTCAGTAAGTACCCAGAGGCATCCATTAAGGCTGTTTTTTCAGATGCCCAAATGCATATTTGGGCATTAGAAGGTCTTTCTCACTTAGTAGCAGCATCATTCACAGAAGATAGATTTGGAGTTGTCCAGACTACATTTACTAGCCATTCTTAACACTTTGTTTATGCTGCAAAAGGCAGTTGACAAGTACTTTAAACTTCCTCATGCTTCCAGTAAACTACCTCGGATTTCAGGAAGCCTTGTTGATACTTATAAAACATTAAGATTTGCATTTAGAACATTATTAAAAACTGCCATTTATCAAATAACTACTACATTTGGTGAACTTCTGAATGCTGTGCAAGTATCTGCAGAACATCAGAAAAGACTTCAACAGTTCTTGGAGTTCAAAGAATAGTTAAGTAATATAAAATGTGTTCATGACACTGCTGATTACAGATGGGACAGTAAATGTTCAGCATTCTTGGATCAGAAGAAAATGGACTAATTAGATGCTTTCTTTGTCGTGGTGGTTGCTTTGAAAACTATACTTTAATGGGAGACATCATGGAAAGAAATTCTCAATAGAATAACTGAAAACTGCCTTTTCTGTACTGGTTGCTTTTTGTGTGTGTGGTATAATAAAATCTCTATTCAGTTTTACAGAATATCATGACAGTAGAAATGTCTCTAACTTATAAAGCTTAATGATAATAACTAGAAATTTTTTAGAGTTTATTTTTGAAAGTAGTAGAGCCAGTTCAGAAGGTAAAATCAGTTTATTCGATCCAGTCTTCCTCCCTAACTGTTCTGAGAGTTCAGTTCTCTGTAAACTAAATACATAAACTTCTTAAGAGTAGTTTTTGTTTACTGAAGGATAAAAATGGTAACAGTGGAGAAAATGTCACAGAAAAATATTGTCTAGAGGACATATTTTGTTAATCTATTAGGTTGTGTTTTATTTCCAGGGACAGATTAAATTTGCATGATTGTCCCAAAAAAAAGTCTCAATTTACAGATGCTAACTCTATAAAAGAATGTAGGAAAATATAGATCTTAAGTTACAAGATTAAACATTCACATTTGGTTTTTGAAAGACAATTGACTAACATCTATGAATTTATTTTGTATCATGCTAGTAAACAATAAGTATACGGGTTTTTTCCCAAGTGGATTTGCTTTCTTTTTCTGAAACAAAATATAAGTGATTGCAGAGTTTTTTTTTTTTTTTTTTTTTTTTTAATGATTTTTTTTTTTTTTTAATTTTCTAGAGGCATGTCTTATTTATTTATTTATTTATTGTTTGTTTGTTTGATACATGCACTGGGTACAGTCAGAAGCGTGGGAGGGTGAGAGAATTCACCAGAGCCAGAGCGGGGAGCAGAGCAGGCAGAAG